>NW_026891794.1:0-20258 GCF_015708825.2 Lethenteron reissneri
GTTTGTGCTCTACCTGGAGCTGGCGACCGAGGGGCCCCTCACCTGCAAACTGGACCGCCCAGCCAACCCCCTGCAGCTGCAGGTGACCGCACCGGCCTGCAGAGCACACGGCATACGCACCGAGCCACACGCAGAGAACACATTCACTAAAACACACGCACCACGCCACACGCAGAGAACACATTCACTAAAACACACGCACCACGCCACACGCAGAGAACACATTCACTAAAACACACGCACCACGCCACACGCAGAGAACACATTCACTAAAACACACGCACCACGCCACACGCAGAGAACACACACCAACCAAAACACACACACGAACCCGCACACACCAGCACACGCCAGCACACGCCAGCACACAGAAAAAACAAACATTCCCCCTATAGCCAGCCTTAACAGAATGTTGGGGCAAGTGCTGTTCGTGAGCACCTGAGGGGGTGGGTTGCCAACACCACGTCCGGCCGCATTTGTTTTCCCAGTAGCGATGTTTACACATCACACTAGGCTACTCATTTGAGGCTGAGTCGACCTAGGGGAGGCCCAGGTCATATTCAGATAATCGTAACTGGTGTTGGCCGTGAGCGGGAATCGAACTCGGGTCGCCGGGTTTGTAGCGCAGCGCGTTAACCGTTACACTACCGCACGCACACACCAACTCACACACACTGACCCACACACACACCAACCCACACACATACTGACCCACACACACACTGACCCACACACACCAACCCACACACACACTGACCCCACACACACCGACCCACTCACACACCAACCCACACACACACCAACCCACACACACACCAACCCACACACACACCAACCCACACACCACCCACACACACACCGACCCACACACACTGACCCCACACACACTGACCCACACACACACTCAATAATTATAACCATGTTTGTGGGGACTTGCCGCCACTAAACCATCTATTCTTGACATTTTGGATGTCTAGGAGTCACAAAAATAATATTGCTTTTAAAATGTAGCCTCATTCATGTATCGGGAAAGCCTACATGGAGGAGGTTATGCCGTTGTAATTTTGTCATCACAATATTTTGATCACATTTTTACGTCCTAACATTAAGCATACATTGAGCTGAGTAAAAAAAATATATAGATTTTTTTTGAAAAGTTATATGGTCATCAGGATGAATCACAGACAAGTGACAAAAATTGATCACTTTCAACAAAAGCACGTGAGACTCCAATTCTCAGTAATTCTTGTGGTCGTTGTATCCAACAACAATCCGAAGAGAAAGAAAAATTGGCAGATGAGAAATTTTGGATTGCTACATTAACGATTATAATCCCTCCTTACAATTGCCCTAGAAGCGTACTGAGAGTCTCTCGGTGGGCATATCTGCCACAGAACCACCCTGGACATGCCAATGCAGTACGAGCACTGCTTGTGTGCGTGCCGAGCGGGTTTGTAATCTCTTCATGGCCCAACAGCTGTGAATGGCGGCGCGTGAATGGGCCGTAACCGTTAGGGGAGCGAGCCCTTTTGCCCCCCGCAGCAGTCCGTCCGTCCCCCCACTGTTGGTAATTGATTCATGGGGTGGAAGGTTTGTTTTGTTATTAAAAAAGGCCTAATGAACCGTGAAGCAGAGGGCACTTTTAGTGACCGGCAGCCCACACATTCAGCGAGCTAAGAATCAACCCCCTGCACAGAGTCTCCTTTGAGTCTCGGTACATTAAGCTGCGTGTTTTGCTGACAGCACTTCCCGTCCTTCTGCGGAGCAGTCCGAGCAGGAAAATGCAGAGGAAAGAGCTCGGCTAATGAGGCTATAAAACAAACTACAGATTAAGAGGACAGCTTATTCAAATGTGATAAACATTATAAATGGTGCATTGGGATCAGATTAATCAGCACGTGAGATGAATTATAGCAAATCGTTAGTCTGCCAACTTTCCAGAATTAAAATGTCAATTTCATGCGTCTGGTTTCTTGAAAAACAGTTTCTGGGAATTGAACCAAAAAAACGGCATGTTGTGGAGAACACACTTCTGAACACAAATGTACCCACTCCTGATATTCCTATCCTGTATGACCATACGTGAGTGTGTATGCTCGATGCCAACTTGAGAATTGTCGGTCGGGAAGTGGTAGTGTAGCGGTTTAGCACAATGCGCTGCGAAACCGGCGGCCTGAGTTCGAATCCCGCTCGCGGCCAACACCGGTGACGATTATCTGAACCGGTCTTGGGCCGCCTTTGCCTCCCCAGTGCCGATGTTTACGCATCGCTCCAGGTACTCAGTTAAGGCTGAGTCGACCTAGGGGAGGTCCAGAACCAGTTCAGATTTCCATCACCGATGTTGCCCGTCAGCAGGAATCAAGCTCAGGTCACAGTGTGGTAACCACTGCGCCACCGCTCCCTACACGAAACAAAGACAGACAAAAGCACGCCCACACTGTTCCGTGATGGCCTCCACCGACTCTGTGAGGGCTTTGTTTCCTATCAGCGTGCGCCACCCTAATTAGTGCAGACTAATTAGGGCATGAAGCCTGTCCCCTCTTCATTGTGCCCTTAATTTTGTAGCTCAGAAAGGAGTGTGCCGCCGTCGTAGACACGCCGCGAGAACCGTTGGAGCGCAGAGGCGGAAACCCGAAGCAGAGGGCCAATCTCAGGCAGCGGGAACCCCAGCCAGAAATGGGAAACCAGGATTGGAGGACGCCAATAACAACTCTTAGGTTTTTTCGGTAAAGTCACGTAGGTAAAAAAAAATTAATTAATAAAACTTATTTTACTTTTATTTATTTTAATTTTTTTTTTACTTATGTGACTTTACTGAAAAAACCTTAGAGTATGAATCCTTGCAGTCACGAAAGCTTCAAATCTAGAGCCAATAACAACCTTGTCCAGTAAGGCTGGCACATTCTACTCCTTAATCTTCCCCAAAAACCAGGGACAAGACACCCCAAAGTAAAGCGTGTCCTACTATGTCAGAATGGTAGCAACAATAAGGTAAACAAATATGTATAAGAATAGACTTTAGCCCTTTCTGGCGCTAAAACAGGCGTTAAGATGTTCAAAGAACAAATGGATACCGATGTCACGGCATCGGGTCTGCATTAACCATTGGCATCTGGTGTTTGGACATCTCAACACCTGCTCTATTGCCAGAAAGGGGGTAAAGCATATTCTTACATCTTTTTCTCTCATAATTTTGGTCCTGGCAAAAAAGGTCCCATAGAGCAACAACGTGTTTAGTTTTTAGCGGTCTGATGGAGGCAATTGATGAAGATGTCAGTAGGCTAGGGGGGGCGGGGGGCTGTTGAAAGCTTCACTCGCTACGGCCTCCGTGCGCATCTCGACACGGTTTGTATTTCCATTCGAAACAGATGACCGGGGCCGACAATGGTCAGAAGGCATCGCTACAGCCACGTGCAGCAAGCGCGCGATTGGGCTGCGCTTTCCGAAAAGGTTTCGCATGTGAAGGGGGAACGGGGACGTCGGAGAGAGACCACAAATTCAGTTCGTATACGAAGCGCAGAAATGACGTTCGCATGGCCCAAAGTAGCCGAGTATCTGCCCTAGAGACAGCGTCTTGACAGATAAGCGAGAACGATAGAAAATGCGGCGAGGAGGGCGTGCAAAAGTACTGCTTTCTCAAACTTCACTTAAAGCTTTCGTGACTGCAGGAATTCATATTCTTTGGGTCTTTGGGTAAAGTCACGTAGATAGGATAATTGGTTTTTTACCCTTCTATCTGGCAACAAAACTGACACCTTTTTACAAGGAGTCATGTTTGCATAGACCGCAATACCTGCAGTCATAATACAAACAAAAGAACATAACTCTGATAATGTGCACTGTCCTTGAAGTTGATTGGTCCACACCCGAGACAGCTTTCTTTAGAGCCTAGTCTCATATGGGTGGACCAGATGACGCCTTTTGGCGCCTTTTGGCGTCATCTGGTCCAACACATGTGAGACTAGGCTCTAAAGAAAGCTGTCTCGGGTGTGGACCAATCAACTTCAAGGACAGTGCACATTATCAGAGTTATGTTCTTTTGTTTGTATTATGACTGCAGGTATTGCGGTCTATGCAAACATGACTCCTTGTAAAAAGGTGTCAGTTTTGTTGCCAGATAGAAGGGTAAACAACCAATTATCATATTTTTACTGGCAAATGAGGTTCTCACGTAGATAGGTTTTTATTTTCTTCCTAAAACTATTAAACGAAACTCTTTTTATTTCGCCAGGTAAGGCCCACTGAGCTATGTAGCGCTTTTTCAGAAACGACTTGGCCGCAAATGATACCTCAACAAAGTGGCTTATTATCACGTGGAAATTCACAGCAGCCAAATACTCTGTAATCGCTTGCTTCTAAATGTGGAGGAAAAATCCTGAAGGACCCGGAGAATAATGCAGACGACCACAGAGAGAACATGCAAACTCCAAATATACAGCAGGCGTCAAAGTCGGGATAAAACCCACGACCTCCTGCATACCAGGCGAGGGAGTTAACATCCCACTACTGCGATGCTAAACACACAACCAGATACGTAATGATCCTCTTATGCTGAAGTTTACAGCCAGTACAATTCATGACTGTGTGATGTGAGTTTGCTCTAAGGGGCCGTCCATAAATGACGTCACGCACCTAGTGGGGGGGGGGGGGGGGGCAGACATTTGTGACGATGTGTGACGAGGCGGGGGGGTTGAGAAATGTGACGTCACATCAAAATGCACAACTTTAACTAAATATAGAATTGTTAAACAACACTAATTGTTATAACAACACTCCTACAACATCAGGGTGCAGCGCCACATTAAATACGTACTACAATAGTTTAAAGCGATTTGAAGCATGTTTTATTTTCAAAATGGAAATAGGTTTGGGGGGGGGGCAGAGGTTTGTGACGTCATATTTTAGGGGTGGTCTGACTTTTTGTGACGCCGTGTGACGAGGGGGGGGGGGTGTCACAAATCGTACAAAATCGCGTGACGTCATGTGTGGACGGCCCCTAAACGTTGTGAAGTTAGACGCATGTGTGATGTGAACGATGATAGAGTTTTTTTATGTAAAATACCCCGTACTTCACCAAGATGTGAGTTGACACGTGTGAGAAGTAAATACATCAGGACTGTGCCATCATGTATACACGTGTCTACCTGTAGGATTGTACTCACTACTCACTACCACATTAAAAACGTGAACTGCGGCGTTCACGATTCCCGGTGACAGAGCCAGCGTGCTGAGCTGCGACATTTCATGTGCTCTGCAGAAGGGCCATTTCCCAAAACGTCACCTATTCTATACTTCTTCTTGGTTCTTTCGGTAAAGTCACGTAGAAGGAAAGTAATAAAATAATAAAAATAATAAAATAATTCTCACCTGAGGACGGCTGCTTGCGTTGTGGCTGAAACGTCGTGAGAATTATTTTATTATGTTTTATTTTTATTATTTTATTCCTTCCCTTCTACGTGACTTTACCGAAAGAACCAAGAAGATGAATCCCTACAGTCACGAAAGCTTTAAATCGAAATGTATTCTATACTTGTCCGTTGAAGGTCACAGTCGTATTGAGGAACGCGTTGAGTCTTTCGTTGTCTGTGCCACTGCAAGCCCGTTGCAATCTTCATTGGGCCTCATTCAGGTGTCAAAACAGCATGACCGACTTGCGGACGCAGTTCCAGCGCCAGCGGAGGCGGTGTGGTAACAGCGGGGTTGTGACTGGGCCCTCCAGGACGGGGCGCACGAAACATGGGACTGGGCAGCTGCTAGCAGCCACCATGGAAGCAATAACAGGAAGCAGAGGGTCTGGCACTTCAAACGGAGCTGAGAGGATACAGTTGGCACAAGCGCCATTCGCTCCTACGTGCTAATACGCAACATCTGGGCCCATCTCCACCACCTCCTATCCTTGAGCCTTCTCCAGCCGAGCCTCAGAGAGCGCACCGAGCCTGGCACGGGTGCCGTGGCGATGCTGCGCGTGTACAGCTTTGTTTAATCCACTGCTGGATGAAGGCATCCCCACGGCGTTGGAGTCGTGGTGGTTATTTGACCACACTTCACCGTGCTGGTGTTTGGCGGTTGGCACAGGCTGGGAGCACAGCGGTGGGAGCATAGAAGTACGGTACAAATCAAGGATTTTGCTGCAATGGCGTTTTTCTGCCCATCATGTAATAACGCAACCTATAATACCTGTTATACATGACGGTCGCCCATACCAGCATTAACCAGGCTCAAATTGCTTAGCTTTTCAGTTTAACAGGATTGGCGCATTCCAGGTCATTTGGGTAGAGGGGGTGTTGGTATCACGTCGTTGTAAATAAATACCAACTGTTGTCGCTGTGTTGTTAGCCTGTCGGTAGGACGTGTCTGTGTGTGTGTGTGTGTTTGCTGACGAGTGGGGAGCAGTGGCGTAAACGTTTAGCGCACTGGGCAAAGAATCTGGCGACCCGAGGTCGATTCCCACTCAACAACAAATGACATTGGCGAATATTGAACCGGTCATGGCGCTCCCCTAGACTCAGTCTTAAATGAGTACCTGGTGTGGTGTGCAAGCATCGTCAGTGGGAAACAAATGCGGCCGGTCGTGGTGCTGGCCACCCACCCCCACCCCCCCCACCCCCGTGTGCACTCATCTACTCACCCACTCACCCACCCACGCACTCCCCCCACCCGTTCACTCACCCACCCACCCACGCACTCACCCACCCACCCACTCACCCACCACCCACCCACCCACTCACCTACTCACCCACTCACCTACTCACCTACTCACCTACTCACTCACCCACCCACGCAACTCACCCACCACCCACGCACTCACCCACCCATCCACTTACCACTCACCTACTCATCCACCCACCTACTCACCCACCCACCCACGCACCTACTCACCCACCCACCCACTCACCTACTCACCCACCCACCCACTCACCTACTCAGCGGTTCATCAGCCTGGAACTCACTGCCCGCTGCGTGATATTCGAGACCCTTTAGAGACATTTAA
Source organism: Lethenteron reissneri (assembly GCF_015708825.2). Taxonomy (NCBI): domain Eukaryota; kingdom Metazoa; phylum Chordata; class Hyperoartia; order Petromyzontiformes; family Petromyzontidae; genus Lethenteron; species Lethenteron reissneri. The sequence continues at coordinate 6,992 of NW_026891794.1, forward strand.
CCAGTTCAATAGAAAATACAAGACAAACAGTTTAATAGAGCTTATAACCTATACAGTAGTTTATAAGAGTTGCGCAGTTACCAATGTACTTACCTACCGTTCAAGGCAATCTGTTAGAGCGTGTTTTTCACTAATTCTCAGATGGGGGCCACTTTCACCAATAAGACATCATCAGTGTGAGGGCAGCCACACATTGAAACCATTGGGGTTTGACAGCAGCACGATGATGATGATGGGGGTTGTTTTCCACTTCATTTTGTGTATTGTCAGGGGTTCGCTCGTCAGAGGGCCGCACTCAAGGCCACCGGGGGCCACCAGTGGGCCATGACCCTTGCAGCGAGGAGCACTGTGTCAAAGGCCCTCTCTGTCTTCGTGTACGAGCCCAGATGAGCATGACGGGAGCGGAGATGCTGCTGAACGACTCGTGGGCCGAGCCGTGGCAGTCGCTTCGCCGCCGTCGCCGCCGGACGCTGCTGCATCTGAGGGCCCTGGCCGCGGACAGGGGCGCACGCTGGTGAGACGCCACGCCCTCCCTGAGTCGTCAACTAGCGTGAGGGCGCCCCAGGGCTAGGAGATGTTGACTACCTCGCCTGGTGTGCAGGAGGTCGTGGGTTCTATCTCGACCCTGACGCCTGCTGCTGTATATTTGGAGTTTGCATGTCTCTCTCTCTCATCATCATCACGGTGGCTAGGAGATGTTGACTACCTCGCCTGGTGTGCAGGAGGTCGTGGGTTCGATCCCGACCCTGACGCCTGCTGCTGTAGATTTGGAGTTTGCATGTCTCTCTCTCTCATCATCATCACGGTGGCTAGGAGATGTTAACTACCTCGCCTGGTGTGCAGGAGGTCGTGGGTTCGATCCCGACCCTGACGCCTGCTGCTGTAGATTGGAGTTTGCGTGTCTCTCATCATCTTCACGCTGGCTAGGAGATGTTGACTACCTCGCCTGGTGTGCAGGAGGTCGTGGGTTCCATCCCGACCCTGACGCCTGCTGCTGTATATTTGGAGTTTGCATGTCTCTCTGCTCGTGGGTCCTCTGGGTGTTTCCCTTTCACGTTTAGTAACACGCGTTTAGAGTGTTTGGCTGCTAGACCTTTCCACGTGATAAGCCACTTCGTTGAGCTATCACATGTGGCCAGGTTGCTTCTGGAAAAGAGCTACATAGCTCAGTGGGCCTTACATGGTAAAATAAAAAATAGTTGATAGTTCATATTATATTATCGTGACGCTCGCTCACCCAAGCATCCACACCGAGTCTCAAGACTCTTTTTGTGGAAGGACCCGCCATGTATCTGTTTTGTCAGACGGGGGGCGATTCTCCTGCTGCTGTGTGTGATCCCAATTCAGTAATTTGCAGGTAATGTCCAGCATTGGGGTATTTACCCCAATGCCCGTTACATTGTGCGTGTTTATTTTGTTCATCAATACACCAGATGCGCACCGGGCCCTCTCTTTGGGTTATTGAGCGGTAAGCATCTAGCGAAGGCTGAATTCATCGACTAGAATCGGTTGTTACGAGGAGGCTGCCAGATGACTCAGGAATCAAAACGAAGACCTGGACTCGGCCGAGTCCCGGGGTTCTGTAGGGATCTCTCCAGTGCAATGGATCGATGGTCACAGCTCAGTCACCAATGACTGCACAAAAAGCACAGTCCAATTGGTATTTGGTCTAATTTGGCTACTTTCCAGCTTTGCGACTTTTAAACGTGATTTGATTCACAGGCGATGGACACTCCATCAAACGGGTAGGCGTGTATCGATGAATAATTTCACTTGATCCAGACAGACATTTATACTCACAGTACATGCAATAAGATGTGTGTGTAGGAATTGGTTATTTATGGTGCCTGCAAGGTATGGGCCAATGTTTCACTTCGTCTCGAGGAAATTAAAATATCCAAACGAGATGGAACAAATGGGAAGCAATTAAAATAATCGATTCCTTGAATCAAATTTTTACCCTGAATTGCGACATTTTATCTGATTATAATTACCAGAATTTATGTATTCATGTTGAACTTCTTTTGCCCCATACATAGTCAAACGCGCTAATCGGCACGCGCGGGAAAAAAATCTCAACTCGGTAATTATGACGCAAATAAAATAAAGAAGAAGAATCAACATCTCAAATGTACGTTTCTATTTTGGTTTTGTAAAAAAAAACATTCGTACATAATCGCTGCCCAAACACCTCTTGACCTCATCTGGATTCCTCACCTGGGCGCCCGCCACACTGGAGTCAGTTACGGGGCCACGGAGGGCAATGCAGAGTGGGTGGGTGGGGTGTGGGGAGGGAAATGCATCCCGTGGAGAGAACGTAATATTCCTCCTGAGCCTGCCCGGCGCTGCACACTTAGTTCAATGAAACATGGGGATGCAGGACTGGTAGCGGCGAGTTAAGGAAGAGATAAATTGTCACTCTGTACAAAACTCAACCCTAGGTCACCTACAGCAGATCTATGTTATAGCACACACGGTGAGGCGAAACCCTCGTTTCTTAGCATCACCCAGCTCAGTTGTGTCAATCTTGCACAACATTTATATTCTGAATCTGCAATTTGAGCTGCGGTGCAGCGTGGCCCAGTGGTAAAACTCACGCCTCACAGCAAGAACGGCCTGGATTCGATTTTCTGACCCATGCTGTGTGGCATTTGTGTTTTCCTTGTTCTGCATGGGTTTCCTCCAGCTTCTAAGCTTTCCTCACAAAGCTAAAACAACCGTGCAATACCCACTGGCAATAAGCACGATCCCAATCCTCAAACAAGTGTACCTGCAAATTACTCAATTGGGACTACACATACCACTACACATACCACCATGGCCCACCCACTGGAAAGCTTGGCAGAAGTCTCCTGAAAGAGAGTCGTGACACTCAGTGAGGCTTTCCTGGGCAAACAAGCGTAGATGTATTGGGATAATAATAGCGTTAACATTACCAACTGCGTGTTGTTTGTTAGAATGCGTTTGGCTGGTTTCCTGCCGTCAGGTTTGATGAGTTATGATGGAGCGGGGCTACGGTGACACGCGTAGGAACATGATACGTGCCGCTGACGGGGAAATTGATGTCTCATCTCCAGTAACACTCAGTCAGGTGTTACAGCTTGGCACAGCGACCTCGCTCATGAATCTCACTTACCCAGCACCGCCCTTGTGTGGTTGGTAATCAGGCATCGTGCAGCAGCAATACCCCTAAACACCCCTTTCTCATCAACACACCTTGATTGCTGATTCATTGTGGTTGTATGTAGGATGGACAACACTAGGAACATTAAACGTGTTGTTGTTGTTGTTGTTGTTCGGAAAAATGTAATGAACCGGCAAGAGAGGAAGACGTAACAGAGAACGTCTTGATGACGACATCACAAGAGGTTGGTGCCAGAGAGATGCGGCCAGCTACTTGAGTGCATTGGCGCAGTAGACGGAGAGGAAAGTGTAAACAAATGACAACATGTGCAGTGGACACCTACGGGCTATCCTGCCCTTAGATCGTAATGATGTGATGATGATGTGATGTGTATTTATATTTAAACAACGATGACACGTGTCGGCAAGGCGACAAGCACGACTCTTTTCCTTACTCGCACTTAGGACGTGGAGAATGCATTTGCATTTACCGTATTCTCCGAATTGTAAGACGCTTTTGAAGATAACAGGCACCTGCAAAACTTGTCCCTGGCGTGAGTAACTATGTGGAAATCTGGCCACGCACACGGCTACCGGATTCATCGGATGCACTTCCACACTTGTTGCTTTAAAATACACGGGGAGAAAAATCGTGTCGTGTAATACAGAGAATACGGTAGCATGCACACAGTGCCTGCAAACATACTTTACGCCGCATTAGTGATGGACACAAGGTAGCAGACTTGGTGAATTCTAAAGCAACACTGGTTAGCTGCTTAGTTCAACAACATCTGTTGGTTTTTCCTTCTTGATAAGTGGTTCGAGAGCCGCATGACCCTGCCTGGCAATGGCGCTGTTTGGATAGAATAGATCATTTGATTCCTGCCACGATATGGCAATGTCTATGGGGAATTACCAAATCCCCTGGTCTGCTGTAGGGCAGATGTTAACCATTCTGTAACAGCGTTAACAAAGGAGGTATTTTGCATCGCTGTCATATTTATAATTGTTTATTATTATTAAATGCAGTAGGGCAGCATGTGTTTCGCAGTGGTGACACTCGCGCCTTACAGCCTAAAGGGTCTGGGTTCGATTTCTAACCATCACTTACACCTTTTTGAGTGGAATTTGTATGTTCTCTCTCCCTGTTCTGCGTGGATTTCCACTTGGTTCTCCAGTTTCCTCCCTTGGTTAAAAAAAACCCCATACCATGCAACTAGTCATGGCTAAACATCACAATGGGGAAAAAATCACTTCACATTACAAATTACCCAATTGGGATTCCACACAGCAACATTTCCACTCCTGCGAAAAAAACTTGGCAGGACCCTCCCGAGAAAGTGTGTAGAGACTCGGCGAGGCTTTCCTGGGTAAACAAGCGTAGTAGAAATAATCCTACGACTAACTTCTGTCGAGTATGGATGTATGTTGAACTTCTTTCGCACCATATGTAGCCAAAACAACGATGGCCCAGAATGCTCTTGAAGAACAAGTTAACTTCCTCGGGCTCTCCTCTCTTTAAATAAAACATAAATTGCATAATTTGTTTAAATAACGGACAGTAATCACGGCATATTTACAACCGAGTTCACTGACAGAATTTCGGTTAACTGTATAAATATGGAATGATCCACCCCGTAACGTGAAGCAGCTGTCGAACGCTTTTAAGTTTGTAGCCCAGGGCCTTGGTGTGCGTGTGTGTTGAACTTCTTTCGCACCGTATGTAGCCAGTAGTGCTCATCAGAGGTACGGGGGAAGGACAAAAACTAAACACAAAAAGCAGTTCGAAGAAATGAGTTTTCAATTTAGATGCTTTAAAAGTGCAAAGCTTCGGTGGCTTCCTAACATGGGAAGGAGGAGCGTTCCAGACGGCCGCAGAAGCGCATCTGAAAGTACGTTGATGCGGTGACCGTCTTTTTTTCGACCGTTATCCAAAACCGCTGCGAGGATGACCGGAGTTTGCGTGATAGTTTATGCTCCACGAGATCAACAGGGTATTCTAGTTAATTGTCGCAAGCACTTTGTGTGTAACGAGCACGACCTTGTACGTACGCTTTATCGCATAGATGGGCTTCTCCATTCTCTAATCCAGCCCAGGCCACAACTGTTCCCATCAGTGTGATGCACAGACATTCACTAACGAGGGCCCAGAAATACAAAGGTGGCATCTTAACTGCAACACAATTTGCTGTGGAGTTCCTCACGGGTTTATAATAACCACTGTGTTCATGATACAATGGCCATGTTCAGCCCTTGCTCAATCCACTGCTGAATGAGGGCCTGCCCAAACCATGTGGATAGTGGTAGGGTTATTCTAAGATGTCAAAAATAATACTTTATTTTACATGGCGTCATTAATGCCAACAGCATCCCACAACGCTGTACTTTAATTATATATAAGGACCAAATCTAATATACTTCGGCTACCGTGGCGCAAAAGAAGCCCAACACACACACACGTACATACACACCAAGCAGATGAAAAACATAATACCAAGCAAAATCTAAAATTAATAAACAAATCGAGAAAAGGCACCAAAACAAAATGTACAAAAACTTTTTTTTTATCATAACAAATAAATATATTTTTAAATGCCTTGACCTACTGTACCACTGCTGCCCATGTATAATCCCCCCCTCGACACAAATGTCATAGGTAGCTGATTTTCAAAGGGAAGCGAGTTTTATTAAATTATTGTTACATTTCAAAGGCAGAGATCTAAGAGAGTGATAAGGGCTGTAAAGATTAGCCTGCCCGGATCACAGCAATGCCAGCTCGTGTGTCACTGACGGCTGCTCACAGCCTCTGGAAGAAAGGCTTCCCCACACCGCTGCATTGGTCATGGGTGATATTTGACCATACTTCACCATTCGGGTTGCTACCTGTCCGGGAATTGGGCACTACATGGCGAGATGTTAACTACCTCGCCTGGTATGCAGGAGGTCGTGGGTTTGATCCCCTGACGCATGCTTATTTTGAGTTTGCATGTCTCTCTCCCCGTTGAGAGCATTTGGCTGCTTTAAATGTCCACGTGATAAGCCCCTTCTTTGAACTCTCATTGGTGGCCAGGTCGCTTCTGAAAAAAAACTACATATCTCAGTGGGCCTTAGTAAAATAAAAATTGTTTACATTATTTTTTATTATTTTCGTGCCGGGTGCAGGAATTGATTTGTAACAAGTTCCGTTCCAGCGGCGTTGCTGTGTGGAACTGTATTGCAGGGATACTGCACAGTTCTGATACCGGGCCGCCGAGGCTGGCTTGAGAAACAAGTATGGGACGGATTTGGCCGGCAGTGTAAAAACGTTGGTGACGCACCGCGCGAGTCGCTGTGGGTCAGTGTCGCACAGGAGTCAGCAACTTGCTGCTCCGGAGCCGCGTGCGGTGGCTCTCTAAGGGCTGCTTCGTGACGCCGTCATTGATCAAGGACCCACCGTCTCCTAGTTACGTGCATTGCGGCTCTTGAGATATTGAGGGTTTTTGTTTCTGTCATTTGGTTGCTGACCCCGGTATAGTGCATCGTGGGGGATGGGAAGGGGGGCATCCCCCAACACCCCCCAACACCCCCACCCTTTCGAATGTGTGTATGGGGGGCGGTAGAGCCGAATGCTGCGCTGCGAACCCGGCGACCCGAGTTCGATTCCCGCTCACGGCAAATACCAGTAACGATTATCTGAATCCGCCCTGGGCCTCCCCCAGGTTGACTCAGCCTCAAATGCGGTGCGTAAACATCTCCACGAGGGATACAAAGGCGGCCAGGCATGGTGCTCGCCACCTACCCCTTTGTGTACCGTGCCGGCCTTCATGGGTCCTCACTAACAGCATTTGCCCCAACAGTCTGTGAAGGCAAATAAGGGATCTTTGTTTTTTGTGACTGTTTTCATATGTTAATGTGCACGTTTAGGTGCAGCAAGTGGATTATTGAATCAATCTGTGTGAAGGTTTGAATGCTATACCCTCTAAAAGTATCCTCTGGGTAATGCAATTTCATCCCACATGCAAAGCACACGAAGAAATCGTCTTTCCTGGAAGTCAAATTCTTCAGCACTATCTTCACCTTCGTCATGGACTTCAAGAGCAGCAGCGGAAGCAACAGCAGCTGGTCATAATTATAAATGCTATCTGCAGCCTCAGTGTGGCTTAAGTAGATGGCAAAAGTGTTTTACGTGACTTCGGATTTCACGACGACAATTTCTAGCGACAACTAAGTTGACGTTGATACCGCACGTAACGCGAGCTGTTGCCGCGGAACCGTCTCTTGTTCTGCTTGGCCCACGGGACGTGAACTAAAACATGAATCGCCAGAACTGTTTCAAAAGTGGCGGTGTCACGAATCCTCCCCTCGTGGGCCCGGTGATAAGCCAGGAAGTCGGGGGTCCTCTGGCCCCAGGAGCGTCTCTTTGCATTGCAGTCATTTAAGCCGGCAAAATCTTATGAACGTGCCAGTTGAATATTTCGCGGGCAGGCCGATGGACTGAGCTACTTTTGTATTTCTGTGGCGATTTAAGGGCCGATGAACAAACAAACAACCGCTCCACTGCAGCGCCCGTTGAGGACTCTTAATAAACTTTCACACATTGACCTGTGTTGAACTCCTTTCGCACCGTACGGAGCCAACCCGTGCCATCATTTGTGGCGGATGACAATAAAGGTCCACAGAGAGGGTTAACGAAGGAGTGGGGGGGGGGGGTTGAAGAGACGTCGAAAGGGAAACACAGAGAGCGGCTTTGTGCAGGCAAGGCCCCTCGGGGAAGGGGGGGGGGTTGTCAGGCTGGAGGAGTAATCGCGCTCCGAATTGCAGGGGGAGAGGACAGGAAATCCGCGGCGATGGGGCTACTCTCGAACGCCCTTTTCCTGCGCCGGGCAACGGAAAAAGAGACGCGTCCCCCGTTGTAAACGGCGGCGAAACTTCCCGAACGTTCCACGCTTTTCCGGTAAAACGTCGCCCTCTCAATTATTCATCGCCTGCACGTCACTCGGGGCCTGCGAAGGCCATCAGTCCGCACGCGCTGGGCGGGACGATTGATGCGTGCGGTGGCGGCGGTGCCGATGGAAACGTGCGTTAAATATTCACGCCGCCCCCTTTGGGGACACATCTTGGGTGTTCGCTGCACGTTCGGCCACTGCGGCCAGCGCCGTTGCTGCTAGGTGAGGAATTCTTGTTGTTGCCTTGATGGAGGCAGTGCCGGATGAAGCTAGTGCGGGGCCTCTAGCATGCGTTCTAAAGGGGCCCGAAATAAATAAATAAAGCACGTAAATATTCAAACACCAGTTTTTTTACTTGCATAGTAAAGTCAAGTCTTTTTTTTATTTGCTATACAGCCAGATAATACGACAAATCGCTAACCTTAAACACCCAGTCGTTCATAAAAGTTTAGGGCAGTATAGTACTATAGTAATAGAGCAAGCGCAGAATCACTGACCGGAATTGATAGCTTGAAAGCATTGAGCGCGGGGCCCTTGAAAGTGCAGGACCCGTAGCTACTAATCCACGTTTACTACACGTGCAGCTACTACTACACGTGCAGCTACTACTACACGTGCAGCTACTACTACACGTGCAGCTACTACTACACGTGCAGCTACTACTACACGTGCAGCTACTACTACACGTGCAGCTACTACTACACGTGCAGCTACTACTACACGTGCAGCTACTACTACACACGCAGCTACTACTACACGTGCAGCTACTACTACGTGTGTAGCTACTACTACACATGCAGCTACTACTACACGTGCAGCTACTACTACACACGCAGCTGCTACTACACATGCAGCTACTACTACACGTGCAGCTACTACTACACATGCAGCTACTACTACACGTGCAGCTACTACTACACGTGCAGCTACTACTACGTGTGTAGCTACTGCGTGTGTAGCTACTTGTGCCCCGAGGATAATCCGGCACTGGATGGATGTAATCGCCGCGTGAGCCGAGGCAGTTATACCAGAGACGCGGCTTTAGCTTTCATTGTATTGCAGCCAAACCCTATACACGCGGTTGATGATTCATTCCTATCTCAACAACAACAACAAAAAACGAAGTAAAAACAAAACCTGGGAAGCGAACGCTTGCCGGATTGGCGCCAGGTTCATTTCCTCGTGGTATTGCCTGCGGGAGGCATTGCCATCTAGTGCCGACTGGGGTGCGACATCAACGCAATCACCGACGCGTTGCACAGAGCAACGTGCGCGTTGCACAGAGCAACGTGCGCGTTGCACAGAGCAACGTGCACGTTGAAGGCGACGAAGATTCGTCGATGTGAATCGAGCGAGAGAATTCGCCCCTTGTGGGAGTAGAACAGAAACAAACTCATCACATTCATCGATAACACCGCGGCATATACAAAAATAACAAGTGTAAAGTAAGCGACGTTTCGGGCAATTGCCCTTATTCCCAGCGCATAGGCCAAAAGGGGTAGAGGTGGGAGTGTTTATCCCGGCCGGTTGAGTGTTTATCCAAATCGTGCAAATCTAAATCTCTGCCCCCACGTTAGCCCTCAAAGGTTGGTTTCGTGAATGTGCTGGAAGAACACGTGCGTGGAATCTAAAGGCTAAAATCCTCACGGATTACTTTGTGCGGTGATACTTTTAAGATATTAAGCAAATGTTCATTGCATAGCAACTTCCGATTAGCACGGTTGGTATGTACGGTGCGAAAGAGGTTCAACATACATACATACATAGTGAAAGGGCAAGACTGTTAAACAGTTCGCGGAGACCCTTTTGAATTCGGAATTCACACCACGCACTCAACCGCTTACCCACACTTTGTCATTAAAATAGATCACAGCGATACCCCGATATACGTCTGACCCTTTAACGTCCTCTCCAAGTACGTCGTCACGTTATTAACACCGCTACCCGCACCGACGTCGCTGACAGCATCATCCATCCTTTCTCGTATCCGTCGCCTCGGCCTTCGCCTCCACCTACCACGTAAATCGCTTTCGATTTGCTTCGTTTCGATATTCACCGTGGCACCTTTCAGGAACGCACCCCCGACGTAAACCGGGGTATTTTATTTTTTATTTTATTTTACTTTTATTAATTTCAATTTTTACCTACGTGACTTTACCGAAACAACCTACGAATATGAATCATTGCAGTCACGAAAGCTTCAAATCTAGAATTATCACTGTACTGTATTTATTAACTGTGAGGTGGTCAGACACCTCGCCGAGGTCATGTCCTTGTCAAAGTAGTTGAGACATTGCCACTCAACCCCTATGCATATTAAAGACAAACTGCTTTGCAAATGTTTAACGTGGGCGGGGGGGGGGGGGGTAGATCTCAGTTTGGTCACCAGCAACTACAAAAGCAAACCTTCAAGGCAACTGAAAACAGCTGAACACCTGAACATGGATCACTCTGTGGTCGGTATCTGAGACCCCCCCCCCCCCCCCACAGAATCACTGAAGGTTACGTGGTGTCACCCTCTGGAATTGTTTGCCGATTGAGATTGTCCCCATGCTGGCAGTACGGTGTGAGCAGTCAGAGAGCCTCCTTAGCCATGTACATCAACCCGCAATAGAGCCGTGCCAATGGAACTGGTGATCGAAGCCAGCTTAGCAGTAAATTAGGCCGAAACAACCCAACCCACTTGGTGGCACGAACACAGATGTCGGAACCGTTGTGTATATTCTGCACTCGTTTTACAACTCTACGCGGCTACCGTGAAACGGCCCAGCACGTTTAAAATAACTATTATTCCTGCTGCACTCCAACTTTGGGGTCCAAATACCATGACCACAAAGGCACAACATCAAGGCGTGAGCCGACGCTCGTTTACGCCGTGTTCCCATGACGATTAAAAAATAGAGCTAGGGCAGTGGCGGACCATTCCTGGAGCTGCCCGGCACCGCAAAGACTCCTGTGCCCCAAACCCATGGCTCGGCCCTCCCTTCAGTCTCCCCTCACCCCTGCCTCTCCTTCTCCCTCTATAGCCAGAGGGAAACAATTATACACGTATACTTATTTGCCTTTATACGGTGTGCAATGCGTGCCTGGGGTTTCACTCTTTGTATTTGCCGGAGAAAGAACTAAAAATATTACAACTATTTTTTATTTTACCAGGTAAGGCCCACCGAGCTGTACAGCTCGTTTTCAGAAGCGACCTGGCCACAAATGATAGCTCGACTAAGTGGCTTATCATCATGTGGAAATGTATAGCAGCCACATACTCTGAAAGCACGTTTCTAAATGTGGAGGGAAAAACCGGAGAACCCGGAGAAAAATCCACTCGACCACGGGGAGAGAGACACGCAAACTCCAAATATACAGCAGGCCTCAGGTTCGGGATCGAACCCACTACCTCCTGCATACCAGGCGAGGGAGTTAACATCTCGCCATATATTCTATCTATTGCTTTTATGGAGTTATGTTTTGCCACCTTTTGCTATTGTGTTTTTCCCTACGTATCAAAACTGCCCTCCGAGTGGATCGGGCATGCGGGTCGGCGTTCACGGCACGTGTCCCTTCTGCGCCGACTGCGGGTCATCGCCACTCACTCCGAGAGTCAACGTCCGCAGAGATTGCTTCTCCAGTGAGCATAGAGGCGCTGCTCATCTCCCGTTTACAGCCCGGAGCCACTGGTGGAAATTCCACATTCCTGTGGTGGAGACGAGTCCATCCATAGGGTCACCACTGTCGATCTTCCCCACAAAGGCATCGCATTCCAATCGAAGTATTTGGATAATTGTTCAGCTGTGTGTCTGGATTTCAACCGTTCATCCTTGTTCCTGATATATAATCTGGTGACAGCCCACGGAGACCTTCCAGGATGTCCTAGGTTGAAAAAGTAAAACTGTTTAAGCCACAAAACAACAACTCTATATAGCACTACAAGGCAAGGGGGGCTTGATGCTCAAATCGTCAACACGAGACTACAAAAATCGGTACCATAAATCTCAGGACTTAAGCACTGGAAAAGGTCCAAAAATGTACGAATTTAAAACATTCTCAAAAAGCAAGTAGATAGCTGTCAATGTTTAAGCGTAGCCAAGTTTACCGCTGCGTCCACTCCATTCCGTTTCCTCGAAGTGGGCGAGCGTCTGCTACACATGTCCAAATGATGGGCCACTTTGTTTAGCTATCATTTGTGGCCAGTCGCTTTTGAAAAATAAGTTAATAACTCAGTGGGCTTTGCCTGGTAGGACGGGGATGGTTGAATTTTATTCGTATGTGTTTGGGTGAATTATTTACCTCTCTTGCACCTTGCGCTGCTATTATATTTTTGTACTGCTCGTTATTGTAACGTTCTTACCCGCCCTTACTCGACAAATGTGAAAAAAGCTTTATAGCTCATTGGATTCCTCCAGTATGAATACATATTCTGATTCTGGCTAGGTACGGCGCGAAAGAAGTCCTGCATGCGTACTACATGGCACACACGAAAGGGGGTAGGCGTACCTACATGTATTCACGTGGGGCCGGTTATTTGACCGCTACGTTCGTTTACCTTATTTGGATGTGCGTAACGTTGACGTGCACCATTCGGGCTATGGTGACGCAGCACACAACCGGTCTTACGTATGTAAAGATTGATCTCAGTGGGTCGAGGTTTCCCGGTGCATTGTGTGAACTTCAGCACGCGGGAGTCGGAGAGTTTGATCTCGATTTGAAGTTTTCGTGACTGCAGGGATCCATACTCTTTGGTTCTTTCGGTAAAGTCACGTAGGTAGAAAATAAATTAAATCACGTTTCGATTACAACACAAGCAATCATCATCAGGTGGGAAAATCACAGCAAGAACATTTTTTTTCTGAAGTGGGAGAAATAATTTTCTTGCTGTGGTTTTCCCACTTGATGATGATTGCTTGTGTTGCAATCGAAACGTGGTGATTTAATTTATTTTATTTTATACCTACGTGACTTTACCGAAAGAACCAAAGAGTCGGAGGGTTTTGCCACGGAGCTGCCCCACCAACCACCTCACGTGTGCCGTGCCAGCCTCAACAGGACCTGACACATCTTGCCCTCATGTAGCCAACAGGCTCCATCGGGGTAAGGAGGAGGGTGTGGGATCGGCGTGTGGAAAGTGAAAACACGGCGGCGAGTCACGAGTAGAATGTTGCGTTGGCACGGTGCCCAGCTTCAGACATCAGTGGGGAAGTTTGTTTTGTTTCGTTTGACGAGTC
>NW_026891795.1:0-19824 GCF_015708825.2 Lethenteron reissneri
TGTCGGCGCGCACCGCCACTACACATAGACCACCAATACCTGCAGTCGTAATGCAAACAAAAAAACAACTCCGATAATGTATGCACCGTCCTTGAAGTTGATTGGTCCACACCCGAGACAGCTTTCCTTAGAGCCAAGTCTCACATGGTCATCTGGTCCAACCCATGTGAGACTTGGCTCTAAGGAAAGCTGTCTCGGGTTGATTCGTCTACACCCTAACAGCTTTCCTTAGAGCCAAGTCTCACATGGTCATCTGGTCTAACCAATGTGAGACTTGGCACTAAGGAAAGCTGTCTCGGGTTGATGGTCCACACCCGAGACAGCTTTCCTTAAAGCCAAGTCTCACATGGTCATCTGGTCCAGCCCATGTGTATTTTTACTGGCAAATGAGGTTCCAATGGTGTTAACGACGGTGTTTGTTGCCTGACCCACGTATTCCTTCATTCTGTCCCTCGAAACACGCGAATGCGCCAGCAAGGGCACTACCCACAACCGACCATTCGCCCTTGAGTAGATGGGTCTCTGTGTGAGTCTGTGGGTCTCTTTGTGAGAGTATCGTTCTCTGTGAGTCGTTGGATCTCCCTGCGTGACTCTACGGGTATCCACGATATCCACCGGGCTATTTCTGAAGCCGTCCACTCACCAACCTGGGCATTGAACGCAATATCACTGGTCCAACACACATAAGGTATTCCAACGGGTTTAATGTAATTTTGGAGTGCTGATTCCAAATCTGGCATCAGTTTTGTCTATCCCATCAGGTTTTTGAGATATCAAACATTGCATTTTCAATAAAAACTGCAGAAGAAAAATATGAAATAAATGTGGATATCTACATAAAATGATATTATAGAAACACTATCCTAAAAATACAGCACCATATTTTAACACTAAAGCAGTCACTGACTCGCAACAACTTGCAGTCATAAGTGACAGAGTTAATTTCGGGTAAAATCAATGAAAATGGGGTATGCCGATAGCATAAAAATGAGATGTGATAGAGCAAATCTGAGATCACATTTGGAATCAGCACCCTGAAATTAGTCTAAAACAGCTGCAAAAGTCCAGGCCAGAAAAAAAATATTATTTTTTGTTGACCAGTGTTATCATCATCATCGCGACGTGACCTTGCGTAGGTTTCGCTGCAGGACTTGTCGCACGCCGTGCATAACAGGTGTTATAGGTCATCTCGAGCAGCAAAGGGCATCACTCCCTACCATTGCAGAGGAGGAGTGCACCTCCAAATCGAACGCCTTCTCTACCTCTCTGCTTTTGTCCATTTCGCTACGTCCACGCGTCACAGCCGAGTGCCAAATTGGAGTGGAATTGCACCTGCGCTGCTGTGATTCAGGTGCGAGAGAGAGTCACTTGGGTTGCACCCGTCTTGTGTGTCGCTCTCATTAGCCAGGGGACATGTCACACCGGCGGAATGTTACACGTACAACTCAATCCGAGTAATGTAATAGTGAGAATGATTTCTAAAGGAGTTGGGGGTGGGATACAATCACGCGCTCGCAGGTCTCTCCTTTGTTTCCCCCATTGCTCACGTGGACATCATTAGCACTCAATCCCGTAGCCGTGCAATTGTTTTAGGCTGAGTCGACCCACGAGTGGAGAAGGCAGAGTTTTGGATTTTTGCCAGATGGCACTCGCGTTTGTAACGTAAAGATTTGGTTTCGTCGACCATGATCTATCCACTGCTGTGTGAAGCCGTCGGCCCTCTCGCGAGGTCTCATGATGCAGAAAGATCCCCCCGTTTAGCGTTAACAGACTGTTGGGGCAAGTGCTGTTAGCGTGCAACTTTGAAGGCCGAAACGGCACCACACCTGGCCGCCTTTGTCTCCCGAGTGGCGATGTTTACACACCGTACTAATTTGAGGCTGAGTCGACCTAGGGGAGGCCCGGGACCGGTTCAGATAATTGTCACTGATGTTGGCAGTGAGCGGGAATCGAACCCGTGTCGCCGAGTTCATAGCGCAGCGCGCTAACCGCTCCACCACCGCTCCCCACAGAAATGCCTCTCGCACCTACATACGAGTAGATGTTATAGTGCGTACCCACGGACATGTTTGTATATAGCAACTGTACATTTATACATTCTATGTAGTAATAATGATAACAGTTGACCTTGTTATTCCATGGGAGGTAACCGAACTCAGTTAGCCAAGGATCACCCCCACCACCACCCCCACCACCACCCCCACCACCACCTCCACCATCCACCACCACCCCCACCTCCACCACCACCCCCACCATCTCCACCACCACCACCACCTCCACCCCACCACCACCACCTCCACCACTACCTCCACCACACCACCACCTCTATCACCACCTCCACTACCACCTCCACCATCACCTCCACCACCACCTCCAACACCTCCACCACCACCTCCATCACCTCCACCACTAGCTCCACCACACCACCACCTCTACCACCACCATCACCTCCACCACCACCACTACATCCACCACCACCGCCACATCCACCACCACCTCCACCATTACCTGCACTACCTTCACCACCTCCACCACCTCCACCACCACCACCTCCACCACCACCTCTACCACCACCTCCACCACCACATCCACCACCACCGCCTCCATCACCTCCACCACCCCCACCACCGCCAAAGTGGAAAATCTCCGACATTGCTCACATACCAACCACCACTATACCAGCAACCCACGCCAGGCAGTTTTATTCAAGAGGGCACGGTGGTTTAAAGCTGTCGACGATTGCTTCAGATCGCTTGATCTGAGCGCCTCTTTATCGAGAGGAGCGTGGCTACACGGAACGAGGAAGAATGAGGGCTTTCGGGCAGATGGCGTAGATGATTGACAGTACTTAGCGACTCGAGTCCAAGCGATGTCGAGACACGCGGGGCAAGTCACCACGTTCTCAAGATTATAAGACGCACTTTCCCTTTCTAGATTTGAAGCTTTCGTGACTGCAATGATCCATACTTTTAGTTTTTTCGGTAAAGTCACGTAGGTAAAAAGAAATTAAAATTAATAAAAATAAAATAATGAAAATAAAAATCACGACGTTTCGGAGGCAACACAAGTCTCCGTCATCAGGTGGGACCGTCACAGCCAGATTTGCTGTATCACTTGATACATCACAGCCAGATTTGCTGTATCAAGTGATACTTGATACATCACAGCCAGATTTGCTGTATCAAGTGATACTTGATACATCAAATCTGGCTGTGACGGTCCCACCTGATGACGGAGACTTGTGTTGCCTCCGAAACGTCGTGATTTTTATTATTTATTTTATTAATTTTGATTTCATTTTTTACCTACGTGACTTTACCAAAAAACTAAGAGTGTGCACTTTCCCCCTTTGTATTTTTTAAACAAAAGCTCAGGGGGGGGCCTTACAATCCGGTAGTTGTGCGTGTTTGTGTGTGCCCAGATCTGTGTTACACCGAGAAACCGTGAGCACGCGTTTGTGGGGGGATGGGGGAGGGGTACGTTTTACTTGCCGAAGCGTCTTATAATCCGAATAATTGACCGATGTTATTATCAACGGGGTGAAGCTACAGTCGTGCAATTGGTTCGAAACGCACGGGCCGATCCCGAGGTCGCAGTTTCTATTTGGAACGGCGCGGCAGTTGAACCGATGGTGGAATTCCCCCCCACGCACCACACCCCAGCAAGCAGTACAACAAACGCTCCCTCGAGAAGAGACCCATCCGCCAGCAGTGACGGGAGCAGGCAAAATTGCAGGGATGCGCCTTTGCCTACGTGTGTGTATTGAGTGCCAGTGTGTTGTGTTAATAGGACTGCAGTGCCAATGGTCTGTACGACGAGAGTTGACGGGTCAAACATTGTTGAGAAAAGCTTCCGGTGTGAGTATCTGAATTAGAGAATTCATCATCGTCGTCGTCGTTATCATCATCACATCGGCATAGGCCGTGGTCAATCCACTGCTGGATGAAGGCCCTCCAACCATAGCCGGTTTTATCTCTCAGGGTCCCCAGCTACTGCTGCACCCCGCTTATCGTGGGCACGCACAGCGAGCATGATTTTGTGCAACAAAAAAATAGACCGATTTGAAATGTTCCGATGTTTGTTACATTTCGGAATGTTTGTGAAGTGTAACAGTGTGCACGGAGGCACTGTTCAGATATGCATTACCGACGTTGTGTTATCTGTCAATGTATTTTTGTATCAAGCACGCAAAGGACAAAATCTCGTTTCTTGTGCCACCCGACACGCGCCAGTTTGTATCGTGCTTCGTTTTCAAACTTCGAGGTGGAGCGGTGGTGCAGTCGTTGTTCGCATCGCGCTTTGAAGCCGGCTACTACAGGTCAATTCCTGGCACACGACGAACATCGATTGTGATACCTGGACCGGTCTTGGGCGTCCCCTGCCACCAACACGCACTGACCAGCGTGGTGGAGTATGGTCAGATAGCCCTCCACGACCAGCACATGCAACGGATTGAACAAACAAAAAAGAAAGCGCACGTGTACACGTGTGTAACACTATGACTCAATGAATAGTGGCTATGACTCAATGAATCGTATGTAGTGTGCGCGTGACTGGTATCCACAGCCCTCGGGAGAGGGATACTGAACGTGGTGTGCCGGGTGCGCACATATTTTCCAGGTCGCCGGTTTCGGATGGAATAATATGCACGTGACCGTTTAGGCACAACCATAGCGAGAGGACTACTGGATGTCGTGTGTGGAGTTCAGGGGGCCATCATCCAGCAGTGGATTACGCCTTTTGGCGACATCTGGTCCAACACCAATGGAGACTAGGCTCTAAGAAAAGCTGTCTCGGGTATAGACCAATCAACTTCAAGGACAGTGCATATCATTATCATCATCATCATCAGAGTTGTTTCTTTTGTTTGCATTGACTGCTTTTGCTGTGGTTATTGCAAACATGATGCCTTGTATAAAGGTGTCAGTTTTTGTACCAGTTGCAAGAGTAAAACCCTATTACTACAGCAGTGGATTGACAAAGTGGCCGCGCATGAACACATACGTGCCCTATCAATTCGCTGCGGTTCCGGATCAGGGAAGCCACGCGCGAAAATCCCAGGCCGGATCGTGCGGCAATCAAAAACGATCTCTCGTGGCAGCTGAAACCCACTCGCCAAACTCTCTATCTGTGGTTGGCATCGACAGAATTTGTTTTAAAAAAGACTTGACAAGCAATGCAAATGAAGTGATATGAAATGCGGTTTGACGATACCGTTTGCATAAACGGATTCAACAGGTTTTGCCTGTACGTGATCATTATCAGCCGAATATCAATCCACTGCTGAATGAGGGTCCCTTCATAGCCATCGAGTCCCTGCACGCGAGCCGATTTCATGTCTCCATCTCCACCACGGTGGACGTACTGTCGGGCGTGTTCTCTTTGGCTGCCACTCCATTATGAGTCTCGACCACCGACTATTATCCCTCATAGCCACGCCGTGTCCTGGCCCCAAGCACATGCACTTTTCTTTAGGCAAATAGATGTCTCTGATTTGTATTTGTTCCATGACCCACGTCTTTCTCTTCCTGTTTTCTCAGTGTAATCCAGGTCACGTATCTCTGGACACTTATCTAAGCACTCTTCAGTCATCTTTGTCCACGAATTTATTTAGGTGAATTTCAGTTCCGTGTAAAACTTGCGTCGCTATAATTATCAAGAGTTTGTGGAAGTTTTTTGCAATAAAACATGTTTAACAATCCCGTAGATTGCGATAAGCAGAATGTATAAACAATAGGTATCATTTACATTTGTAACGCGGAGAGTATTTTTAAATCCTTTATATTAAGTTCGCGTGCTTGCTTGCTTGCTTAGGACCGTGCAAATCTTTCGGTCGTTTTTTAACCCACTTCCCGTGATCCAATCGACCTGACATTTTCCACAGACTCGTTGTGTGTGACAATTAATTTTCGTGAATTTTTTTTCCAAAATTTTACACTGTTTAGGGAAAACTAATTAAATATTTAATTACCAATTGCTTAATACTGGCAGACAATCATCTGACCCATAGATTGCAGCCATCTCAAGCCAGAGGACGAGAGGACTCTAGCCGCCACGCATATAAAGGATTTAGAGTGAAAAACTTTGTTTTTACGGGTTTACTTTTTCACTCTCGAACAGAGAACGATTCAGAGGCGCGAGGAGCCAGTGACAAGTTGCAAGGCAGTCACGTGGTGAGTCGGTGCCAACAGTTGCCCAAGATCTGCAGTCCTCTATTGGTGAAGTTATCGGCTAGTCTATATGTAAGAGGAAACCCGAATATCCGCAGATATACAACGCGTGCGAGAAGAAAATAGTCTAACCCACACAGATGGAACGGCTGGAGTCCACATTTTACACGCTTTTTAAATCCTTTATATTAAGTTCGCTTGCTTGCTTACGACCGTGCAAATCTTTCGGGCGTTTTATAACCCACTTCCCGTGATCCAATCGAGCTGACATTTTCCACACAGACTCGTTGTGCGTGACAATTAATGTTCGTGAAAATGTTTTTCCTAAATTTTACACTTTTTAGGACAAAAATATTATATTTAATTACCAATTGCTTAATGGTGCAATGCAATCATCTGACCCATAGGTGGCAGCCATCTCAAGCCAGAGGACGAGATGACTCTAGCCGCCACGCATATAAAGGATTTATAGTGAAAAACTTTGTTTTTACGGGTTATACTTGTATTTAACTCACTCTGTCTGTTGTTGTTGTTGTCGTATCCATAAACCCTCACCGCCTCCACAGTACTGGATTTCGTGCGAGCGGCAGCACCGACCTGCTGCCAACAAGGACACGGATGAGACGAGCACCACGTACGCCCGACCGCCTTTGCCTCCGCACACATTCTGCTTTTGATCCTAGATTTGAAGTTTTCGTGACTGCAAGGATTCATACTCTTTGTTTTTTTCGGTAAAGTCACGTCGGTAAAAAATACAGCTCCATACTATTAACATTTCTTCCCTTTATTAATGCTAGCCCTACTCCCTCCCTTTGATGCTGCTAATCCTGCATAATGCACGGGCATAATATGACTTTGAAACCCCCCGCCCACCTCCTACGCATTCCACAAGTAATGACTAATTCCATATCTGCATTTCCCATAAATATGCTAAATTCTTGATATGCAAATTCTTTTGTCAAGGCGCTCTTCCCCCTCCAACCCAGCTTAAATATACGCTCCAAGCCTGGTGGTGTTTCATTCAGACGCTGTCTTTCCCGACAGACCTGTTCTTCACCTGAGGACGGCTGCTTGCGTTGTGGCCGAAACGTCGTGAGAATTATTTTATTATGTTTTAGTTTTATTATTTTATTATTTCCCTTCTACGTGACTTTACCGAAAGAACCAAGAAGAAAAAAACACACACTTAAGCGGTTGTGCTTTCGCTAAGTTGTCTCCAGCTGAAGAAGAACGCTTGTGTTGCGCCCGAAACGTCGTGAATTAATTTATTTTAATTTTTTACCCACATGACTGTTTTTGATTCTTAGGCATTCTGAACAAAGTGCGCGTGTTGAGAACACACTTGTGATATGAAATCAGGTCTAGTCGATGCGGACAGTGAGTGTGACTGCTCTGAGTTCGAGTCATTGATTCACGTGGACATTAAATCGTTGTTGCCGTCACGTTTTTGCACTATAGCACCACCTGCTGTTCTTCTTATATCGTCGCATACATCATCATCATCACTACCCTGAAATCATTGTGTTTCAGCCATACGCAAACAGCGCACGGGGACCGTAGCTCAGTGTGTATTGTTTGATCACCACCATGATTATAATCTTAATCTTTAGTATATTCATGATCAGAATCATCACGCACCATCATCATGAACACCCGCGCCATCACCACTGCCATCACCACCATCATCCTACAACCAGCATCACGACCATGAAATACTCTTACTAACATAATCATCGCTAATGCTGCAACCACCATCACCACCAATCACTTCCACCCAACAACGCCATTCGCCACGAAGTGGCGGTGACGTCACCACGACGCTTGTGCCAGGCTAGGTGCACTCTGAAGCATCGTGAAGTGTCGAAGGCTCGCTGGCAGGAGGTCACGGGACAGACCCGGGTGCCATGGGTCGGCTGACTGAGAAGACCGGTAGAGATGCACAACCTGTGCCCCCTGCTGTGCCAACTCGCTGTATTTTATCCGCCCGGCGCTCCGCTCGTTGTTGTGAGCGTCGCTCCTCTGCCCTCCGCTGTTTGTGGTGGGCGACTGTCTCCAACTGCCCAGTAGCAGCAGCAGCGACCTTGACGAGTCTCCTCCACAGAGGCCGATCTTGACACCGCTGGTACCGGTTGTCGGCAAATCCACTCAGCTCCACATCCTCCCGGACCACATCAGCTCCATCTCTTCTCCAGCCCGTGTCGTGCCCGTTCAGCCCGCTTCTATGCGGCCAAACAGAAGCTGCTTGGGCATGCGGTGGCCGGGCATGCGGTGGCCGGGCATGCGGTGGCCGGGCATGCGGTGGCTGGGCATGTGGGCTACGTGGTGACACAGCCAGCGGAGGAGCTCACTGATGAGAATGTGTCCAGATCTTTCAAAGATTTGTGAACTGCTAGGGCACGCGGGAGACCCGGGGATGGGGGGGGGGCACGCGGTGGGGGGGTGGGCACGCGGTGAGAGGGGGGGGGGCACGCGGTTCAGAATGAATGGTTCAGAATGAGATGTATTTATGAATGAGATGTATTTCTAGTGGAGGAATCCGATTAGCTATCAAGCTCTTTTTCACAATCGTCCAGTCGGGGCGGGTAAGAACGTTACAACAATACAACAACAACACGATCGTAGTACAAGGTACACAAATCACCCAAACATACAAATACAACTGAAGCATCCCATCCTCTTCTTGGTTCTTTCGGTAAAGTCACGTAGAAGGGAAGTAATAAAATAATAAAAATAAAACATAATACAATAATTCTCACGACGTTTCGGCCACAACACAAGCAGCCGTCCTCGGGTGAAGACCAGGTCTGTCGAGGCTTTACCGAAAGAACCAAGAAGATGAATCCCTGCAGTCATGAAAGCTTTAAATCGAAATCATCCCCATCCTACCAGGCAAAGCCCACGTGTTTCTACGCATGGTGCGAAAGAAAATCGACGTAGAAACACACACACACGCGCAGCCTTGCACCCTTTCCGGCACAATCACTCTTTGTGGCACGCTCCACCAGGTGTCGGCAGGTAGGAGCGATTGGTTGCGATTGCTCTTGAGATGATGGTGCAACTTAAAATCGTCTGCAACTTCTTCGTCCGCATCCGAACGAGGAAGTGAAACACCACTCAGGACTGTCACCTTAAGTTGGCTCATACGCAGCACAACGGATCGGATCGCCCTGGTGTGGACCCGGCCTCGCGGACAGCCGATTCTGACATCCGTGTGACGTCCAGTGCCTGACCAGAACACATTCCTGCTGCGGAGGGAGCTGGTAGGAACGTTGGGTTGCTCGGTCAATGGCCTGCAGGGTCAACGGCGGCGTGGTGTATTCCGCAAATATGCCCGACTGTGAGGGCGGGCACAAGCCGGCGTGAGTAGGTTAAACGTTGAGTTTTATAAGGGCACCACGGGGTGACCAGCCCCTCCCCACCCAGCCCCACCCAGCCCCACCCTCCCCACCCTCGCCACCCAGCCCCTCCCCACCCTCCCCTCCCCACCCCTCCCCACCCAGCCCCTCCCTCCCCACCCAGCCCCTCCCTCCCCACCCAGCCCCTCCCTGCACGCCAGACGGACACAATAATCCCCTATGGGCTGGTGTAACCAGGAGGTTCCTACCATAACTGGAAGCATGCGACTTGTTAAGACGTGGGGGGGCACGCGGTGGGGGGGGGCACGCGGTGGGGGGGGGGTCACAAGGTGGCCCCGGGGGTGGGGGGGGGGTCACGCGGTGGGGGGGGGGGTCACGTGGGCTCCGTGACCCCCCCCCCCCAACACCTTAGAGCCTCACCTGCTCGTGGGAGCTCCCACGTCTGTCAGCGACTAGCCCAACCCCGCCCCACCGGATGTTTACACCGGAAGTGGGCGTGTCAAGGGGGCGTGGTTACACGGATGCCCCGCCCCCACCGGATGTTTACACCGGAAGTGGGCGTGTCAAGAGGGGGCGTGGCTACACGGATGCCCCGCCCCCTCCCTGGCCACGCCCCCTGACGACGGAAGCGGCGTGGGGGTTCGAACGGCGGCCCTCGGACTCGTGAGGCGGTCGCAGTCGCCGAAAATAAAAACAACAACAACGACGACAACAACAACGTGGGCAAGAAGAAGCAGCAGAAGCGGTAAACAACAAGTGAGCAACTCCCACAGGCGGAGCGGGGAGCGGCACCGCGAGGCGGTGAGGATGGACGCGAGCGACAGCGGCGGCGTGGACTGAACAGGAAGAGTTGAGGCGGGGGTCGCGGTGAGCGCCACATCATCATCAGCATCATCATCAACATCATCATCAGCACCAGCAGCCTCATCAGCATCATCAGCATCAGCCTTATTAGCACCAGCCTTATCATCAGCAGCATTTATCATCAGCAGCACCAGTATCATCAGCACCAGTATCATAATCAGCAGCCTCATTAGCATCAGCCTTATTAGCACCAGCCTCATCATCATCAGCATCATCAGCAGCAGTCATCATCAGCAGCATTCATCATCAGCAGCGGTATCAGCAGCAACATCACTAGCAGCTGCAACATCCTCAGCTACATCAGCAGCAGTGATATCAGCATCATCATCATCACCAGCATCATCATGGGCAGAAGCATTATCATCAGCATCTTTAGCAGCAGCAACAGCACCAACATAACCAACATAACCAGCATATTCAGTCTAAGCAACAGCAGCATCAGAAGCATCTTCAGTGTCAGTATAATTGCCATCAGCAGCATTTTTCGTCAGCATTCTATTCAGTAGCGTCAAAAGTTACAACTTATTCGCATTATTATAAGCATCATCATCATCCACACGATCAAATGTGCCATCAGCACCATCACTGTCATCATGAGCAGCATCACCATTAGCACCTTTTTAGCAGCAGCAACGTTGTCATCATTAGTAGCATCATCATCGGCAGCGTGACCATCAGCATGATCATCAGCATAAGTAGTTACATCTTTATAAGCACTATCATCAGCAGCAGCATCATCAGCGTGAGCATCATAATTATCAGCAGCATCATCATCAGTAACATAAAACATCTGCAGCATCATCAGCAGCCTGTGTGTCTACTTGTGTGTGCAGGCTTCTGCAGGAGTATGCAGGGAAGATTGGAGGTTCTGGCCCTGGCCAGCATCAAGCGAAGGAAGCCATGGCCTCAGATCAGATGGATGGGCCTGGTAGGATGGCTGCTGACACAAGACTTACTGTACTTTTTAAATCCTTTATATTAAGTTCGCTTGCTTGCGTGCTTGCTTGCTTGCGTGCTTGCTTGCTTACGACCGTGCAAATCTTTCGGTCGTTTTTTAACCCACTTCCCGTGAGCCAATCGAGCTGACATTTTCCACACAAACTCGTTGTGCCAGACAATTAATGTTCGTGAAAAAAAATTCCCCAAATTTTACACTTTTTAGGCAAAAAAAAAATATTTTACATATATTCAAATAGAACTCATTCATGACTTTGGCTGAACGTCACAGTGTAAGAGCCCAGAGCGTAACCCCTCCACAGGCCGTGGCGGAGTAGCGCAGTTGGTAGCGCCCTCGCTTCCCATGCCAAAGGTCGCGGGATCGATCCCCGCGTCCTCCACAGGCGAATATATTTTAAATCCTTTATATTAAGTTCGCTGCCACGCATATAAAGGATTTATAGTGAAAAACTTTGTTTTTACGGGTTATACTTATTCCCCACCATACAACCAGTTTGGCACGGTTCTAGAGGCACCCGGTTTTTCAACTGCACAAGCCGAGCCGTGCCGCTGACGTCACATGCGCCGGACGCGTCATTGTCCCAGGCCCTGGCCCTGTTTCGTCCCGAGCCAGGTTCAGTGTGTCTGTCGCGGTGTGGTTCCGGCATTGCTCAGCGAATAGCCGGTGGTTAAACCACCCGTGCCGTGGATGTGTCGAGCTGCGTGGATTTGGTTTTGGTGCTTAACTCTCTACCTTTGGCATGGGAGTTGAGGCCACGTGGCTTATGGGTGAGATTACTGAGCTGGTGCCGTGGGGAGCCTGAGTTCGAATCCAGGTTTCGGTCATCCGGCCTTGTGTAATCGTGGTGCTCAAGTGTAGTGAGCTGATGGTGACTGCACTAAAATGTCATCACGAAAAAGGTTGGGTAAAAATATCAGCGCTGGGAATTGAAAAGTATAAAGAAGATTTCTTTGTAATGATTCCGCAAATAATTACTTTTACATTACGCATAGCAATCATCGCCTCCCTCTTGCGAAAATTTGGCAGGACCCTCCTGAAAATCGTCATGAGATTCAGTGGGGATTTCCAGGGTAAACCAGCATGATAATAAAATAATGCAACGTTCTTCTTGGTTCTTTCGGTAAAGTCACTCCTCGACAGACCTGTTCTTCACCTGAGGACGGCTGCTTGCGTTGTGGCCGAAACGTCGTGAGAATTATTTTATTATGTTTTATTTTTATTATTTTATTATTTCAATTCTACGTGACTTTACCGAAAGAACCAAGAAGATGAATCCCTGCAGTCACGAAAGCTTTAAATCGAAATTTAATACAACGTTATTTTGACGCCATGCAACAAACATCTCAGTGTCTCTGACGCAGCCATTATGAACCACCCATGAGCCACCCGACCACATCCAGGTTGCGCCTCGCTGTAAACCACGGCTAATCTCGCACCGTCTTCTCCGTGCGCCACACCGGTGCCGCCGCCGCCGGTACCGGCACCGGCACCACCAGGACTCGGAGAACCTGCTGCTGCTGGACGAACGCCGCGCCTCGGTACTTTTCCTCCCGTCGGGACGAACGCGGCGCCGCGTTCCACGCCTCCACTCGCTGCTCCCGCGCGTCGTCGCCATGGCTCCGTCCAGAAACGGCAAGTCCTCAAGCGCCCACACTGCTGCCCCATTCCTTGGGTGCCCAATTTATATGGCACCTCTGATTTCATGGCTACTGGATTAAGCTAATGCCAGATTGGGGTACCAGATATCTATGGGTAGTGGATTTTTCTGGTGCCAGATTTCATTATCCATGAACCAAATTTCATGATTAATGGATTTCATGGCTACGGATTAAGCTAATGCCAGATCTTGGGGTACCAGATATTATGGTAGTAGATTTTTCTGGAGCCAGATTTCATTACTCATGAACCAAATTTCATGGGAAATGGATTTCATGGCTACTGGATTAAGCTAATACCAGATCTTGAGGTACCAGATATTATGGGTAGTAGATTTTTCTGGAGCCAGATTTCATTACTCATGAACCAAATTTCATGGGTAATGGATTTCATGGCTACTGGATTAAGCTAATGCCAGATCTTGGGTACCAGATATCTATGGGTAGTAGATTTTTCTGGAGCCAGATTTCATTACTCATGAACCAAATTGCATGGGAAATGGATTTCATGGCTACTGGATTAAGCTAATACCAGATCTTGGGTACCAGATATTATGGGTAGTAGATTTTTCTGGAGCCAAATTTCATTACTCATGAACCAAATTTCATGGGTAATGGATTTCATGGCTACTGGATTAAGCTAATGCCAGATCTTGGGGTACCAGATATCTATGGGTAGTAGATTTTTCTGGAGCCAGATTTCATTACTCATGAACCAAATTTCATGGGTAATGGATTTCATGGCTACTGGATTAAGCTAATGCCAGATCTTGAGGTACCAGATATCTATGGGTAGTGGATTTTTCTGGTGCCAGATTTCATTACTCATGAACCAAATTTCATGGGTAATGGATTTCATGGCTACTGGATTAACTAATACCAGATCTTGGGTACAAGATATCTATGGGTAGTAGATTTTTCTGGTGCCAGATTTCATTACTCATGAACCAAATTTCATGGTTAATGGATTTCATGGCTACTGGATTAAGCTAATGGCAGATCTTGGGTACCAGATATTATGGGTAGTAGATTTTTCTGGAGCCAGATTTCATTACTCATGAACGAAATTTCATGGGCAATGGATTTATGGCTACTGGATTAAGCTAATACCAGATCTTGGGTACCAGATATCTATGGGTAGTGGATTTTTCTGGTGCCAGATTTCATTACTCATGACCAAATTTCGTGGGTAATGGATTTCATGGCTACTGGATTAAGCTAATGCCAGATCTTGAGGTACCAGATATCTATGGGTAGTGGATTTTTCTGGTGCCAGATTTCATTACTCATGAACCAAATTTCGTGGGTAATGGATTTCATGGCTACCGGATTTTGCTGGTACCGGTTTTTGTGGGTACCAGATTCCTGCTGGCACTGGCTGATGCTGTGGTTTGTGTTGTCTGTCCTTGTGTGCGGATGCAGGCGCGTGGCTCGCTGGCGTGCTGGTGAGCGGGGAGTTGTTCCTGTGGCACAAGGACACGGACTCTCTGAAGACGGCACCCGCCCACCCGGCCGTGCTCGCGCTCACGAGCAGAGCGGGCGAACAAGGTGACGCGCCTGGCACACCACTCGCCAAGAAGTGGAACGCGGTTGTCTCTGCCCTGAGTTCTGTTTGGCTGTCTTTGCTGCCATATGGTGTTTTTTTGCTGTTATTTCTATATGCTTCAAGGCTGTACTTGTGTGTACGTTATTGCTCTTGTTATTTTGGTGACCCGCGTCACTCATGCAAACGGGACTCATCCTGGCCTCCCGAGTTGTCGCCACCTGGATAAACTAAATACTTTTCGATTTAAAGCTTTCGTGACTGCAGGGATTCATCTTCTTGGTTCTTTCGGTAAAGTCACGTAGAAGGGAAATAATCATAGAATATTAATATGAAACAATAAAAAAAAATTCTCACGACGTTTCGGCCACAATGCAAGCAGCCGTCCTCAGGTGAAGAACAGGTCTGTCGGAAAGACAGCGTCTGAATGACGCTGTCTTTTCTGAATGACGCTGTCTTTCCGACAGCCCTGTTCTTCACCTGAGGATGGCTGCTTGCATTGTGGCCGAAACGTCGTGAGAATTGTATTTTATTATGTTTTATTTTTATTATTTCCCTTCTACGTGACTTTACCGAAAGAACCAAGAAGATGGAACTAAATACACTTGAAACTTGAAGGGACAGGGCTGGGTTGGTGTTAGCGGTTGTACAGGGCCAACAAACGCAGCCAGGGCAGTAGCGATAAATGCTCATCTGAATTCTCGCACAACCCACTTATTGTACTGGCATTTCCCAGCCACCTCACCGAATATATTAAGTGTTGTGGGCTTGAGTTGTGAGGTGGCCAGGGGATGATAGTAAAATGGATTCTTGAACCTGTGCAAATGTTTGCCTGGGGGTCCTACAACTCCAGACGATAAGGAATCATCACACGCCTCATAGTTACACGTGACTTGATGTCACCCATCTGCTCTGCTGAGCATTAGGATTTGTAGAGCCTTACGATTAACTCATTACAAAATCGCCGACAAGGAGGCCGCTGAACCGATTGGAGAGTTGCATCCGATTAGAAGGCGAGGAAATCTCACACAACGAGGATAAGGAATTGCAATTAAAACAACACCGCTCGCTAAATACGAACAGACCACGAGCGTTCGAACTGCCCTTTGCTCCCAGGATCGAACGCCCGTCTGTGGGTGCTCCCCTCGGACGAGGGCCGGCGCGTGCTGGGGGGGGCCCCGGACGGGCCCCTCCTGTGGGAGCTGCGCGGCGGGGGTGGAGGGCCCCCGCACGCCGTGCCAGGCTCACTCCTGCTTGGCCGCTGGGCTCAGCTGCCTCCGCCTAGCGACGTGCCGCTGCCCGGCGCCGCCGACAAAGAGGCCGCGGCGCACGCGGTGTTCTTCACAGATCCGGTGAGCGCCGGCGCTGGAGCTAGAGAGCGTTGGGAGGCCTTAATCCAGCAGCAGGTTATTGTGCTATTGGCCTCATGAGTAGGAAACATCTGGAATGCTCGCAGAGCAGTCCAACTCTTCGTGTTGGAGAAGAGTCCACGAAAGTGAAATAAAAATAACCGTAAAAACAAAGTTTTTCACTATAAATCCTTTATATGCGTGGCGGCTAGAGTCCTCTCGTCCTCTGGCTTGAGATGGCTGCCACCTATGGGTCAGATGATTGCCTGCCACCATTAAGCAATTGGTAATTAAATATAAAAAAAATTCCTAAAAGTGTAAAGTTATGGAAAAAAATTTTCATGAAAATATCAGCTCGATTGGATCACGGGAAGTGGGTTTAAAAAACGACCGAAAGATTTGCACGGTCGTAAGCGCGCAAGCAAGCAAGTGAACTTAATATAAAGGATTTAATCACAGAACTGCCTTTGAGATCCCTGGACGTAGCTTATTTGGAGCGCTGAGTTGAACAATTAAAATTCTGCACCTGTGGAAAAAGACAGAGCACAATGCCCAGCGCAGCTGCTAACGATTAGGCTGACCGCAGCATTAGTTCCTGCACGCATGTGCGTGCGATTGAGGGCTCGGAGAATGGGCTGCTGCCACTCGTGCTCACGAGCACAGCTCCGCTTCTTGCACAGCGGAGCAGAGGTCAGGTGCTGGCCACAGTAATTGGTCTTATTAGCTTGTTTGCCAGTTAATTAGTCGGTTAATTACATGGGGCATGCCTGACCTCAGCCTTCTGTCAGAGTTCTTTATATCAACATCACTTGCTACTTTTCTGTTCCGACTTAGTGTTTTTTAGGAAAACGAGTCACAAATGTAGCTTTGAGTGTGTGAATGTGTACCGCCTCAATCCACGGTGTCGCCCCTCCGGTCCCCGTCGCGTGCAGGAGCTGGGCGATTGCTGCCTCTGCTCGTTTGTGTTCAGCTGGCCAGAGTCTCATCATATCGAGCCTCCTCCTCCGCTGGCTCGACGGCTCGGACGCGCTCTTCAGGTGAGACGCGAGCCTCCTCCCTCGCTCTGCCGCCAACCTCGCAGTCCACTGCGGGGCTCCCGCGCTACCGCTAAGCACGCGCTTGCGTGGGTGAGTGAAGGGTGAGTGGTGTGTGTGGGTGAGTGAAGGGTGAGTGGTGTGTGTGGGTGAGTGAAGGGTGAGTGGGGTGTGTGGGTGAGCGAAAGGTGAGTGGTGTGGTGGTGAGTGAGTGAGGGTGCGCGGGTGTGTGGGTGAGTGATGGGTGAGCGGTGTGTGTGGGTGAGTGAAGGGTGAGCGGTGTGTGTGGGTGAGCGAAGGGTGAGCGGTGTGTGTGGGTGAGTTATGGGTGAGTGGTGTGTGTGGGTGAGTGATGGGTGAGTGGTGTGTGGGGTGAGTGATGGGTGAGTGGTGTGTGGGTGAGTGATGGGTGAGTGGTGTTGTGGGTGAGTGAGGGTGAGTGGTGTGTGTGGGTGAGTGATGGGTGAGTGGTGTGTGTGGGTGAGTGATGGGTGAGTGGTGTGTGTGGGTGAGTGATGGGTGAGTGTGTGTGTGGGTGAGCAGGGTGAGCGGTGTGTGTGGGTGAGCAATGGGTGAGTGGGTGTGTAGGTGAGTGGGTGAGTGGTGTGTGTGTGGGTGAGCGAAGGGTGAGCGGTGTGTGTGGGTGAGCGAAGGGTGAGGTGGTGTGGGTGGGAGAAGGGTGAGCGGTGTGTGTGGGTGAGCGAAGGGTGAGTGGTGTGTGTGGGTGAGTGATGGGTGAGTGGTGTGTGTGTGGGTGAGGAAGGAATGTGCGGTGTGTGTGGGTGAGTGATGGGTGAGTGGTGTATGTGGGTGAGTAATGGGTGAGTGGGTGTGTGGGTGAGTGAAGGGTGAGTGGGTGTGTGGTGGTGAGCGAAGGGATGGTGGTGTGTGGGTGAGCGAAGGGTGAGTGGTGTATATGGGTGAATGAAGGAATGTGTGCGTTGTGTGTGGGTGAGCGAAGGGTGAGCGGGTATGTGGGTGAGCGAACGATGAGTTGCTTACTACAGAGCATGACCGCCGCTATTGCGATGCCTTCCCCAGCGTGGCGCCGTTCAGTGCCACGTGGCACGGGTTTGCCTGTGCATTGGGCTCCCTCTCGCCGGCGTGCGAGGCGGTGAAGTCGCGCGGAGCGTACGGGCGCGTCTCCAGCGACGGGCACGTGCTCGCCATCGCCGTCAACCAGAGGCACCCTCAGGTCAGCGCCGGGCTGCCAGTCACCGCTTCTTCATCTCCACTTGTCACCATCGTCATCGTCGGCAGTGATCTGTCCACTGCTGGATCTTGCACTCAGCTACAATTTGTGTAGACGCACACGTGTGTGTAGTTCTGTGCTTGAAAGCATGGTGTATGTGTATAAGCTGAACCATTCCCGGCCTTCCCTAGGTCAACTCAGCCTCAAATGAGTACCTGTACGGTGTGTAAACATCACCACCCGGCCAAACGTGGTGCTGGCCACCCACCCCCTGATGTGTCGTGCCGGCCTTCATAGATGCTCGCTAACAGCACTTGCCAAACAGCCTGTTAAGGCGCCCTTCTTCCACCTCCAACCCAGCTTATATATAAGCTCCTAGCTTGGCAGTGTCTCATTCTTCACTGAAGACGGCTGCTTGGTTGTAGCCGAAACGTCGTGAGAATTATTTTATTATGTTTTATTTTAATTATTTTATTACTTCCCTTCTACGTGACTTTACCGAAAAAACCAAGAAGATCGTATATCCTTCTTCTCGTATATCCTTCTTCTTGGTTCTTTCGGTAAAGTCACGTGACTTTACCGAAAGAACCAAGAAGATGAATCCCTGCAGTCACGAAAGCTTTAAATAGAAATCGTATTTCCTTGCCTATTTCCATTTATACGAAAGTCACCCAATATCCGTTTCATGCTTATGTAACATTATTGTAATTGTATGATCAGTCAATAAATCTATCTTGGCCAACTTGCGCTCAAGGGAATATTTATTTAAATCGATCTATGTTTGTCCAATATTTTTTCCATTTGATCTAATTTCTATTTGCTTGATTCCTGTACTTGCATAGTTTTTTTCTTCTTCCATTTTGATGACCCAGGTCACTCATTCTTGCAAATGAGACTCTGTCCCGGCCACCCGGGCTACCCGTTTAAACAAAATCAACTTGAATCGTAAAATCTCATATCTTTGGTTCTTTCGGTAAAGTCACGTAGGTATAAAATAAAATAAATCACGACGTTTCGGGTGCAACACAAGCATCCATCTCAGGTGGGAAAGCATGGTCTGCTGCTGAGGCTGACTGTTTTTAAAAGGTTTGAAATGGATGTAGCTCAAGAGTGTGGATTCCTGCAGTCACGTAAGCTTCAAACCAAGACCGTTAAAAACGTCGTCCGTGCCACGCAGGCCACAGGTGCTGTTCACGTCTGCGACGGGCGGCGTCTCGGTGTCCTCCCACCTGCAGGGCTGCGGCTTCCGTGGCCCCACCCTGCTGCCCAAGTTCATCAGGTGCGGTGCTGCCCGCCCCAGCCCGCCCGCCCTGAGCCGCCGAGACGCCAGCTCGCGTCCCGCGTCCGCCGTTGACTTCACCGTGGAACGGGAATACGGCCGGGAGGGTCGACACGGAGGGTGGGCGGGGGGCGGGCGGGCGGGCGGACACTCGGAGCGTTGGATCGGGAGGGGTTGATCCGGCAGGGGTTGATCCGGCAGGGGTTGAGGGTTAATGCTGTGAGGGTTGACATCGGAGAGTGGGGCCGGGGCAGGGTCAAAGAGCGTGGGTGACATAGGAACGATTGGCACAGTGAAGGTGGGGGTCAACCGTATATGAACTGACGCTGTGACGATTCGACCGTGAGAGTCGGTGAAGATGGACTCACAGCAGGTTGACCGCGGGCGCGCCGCTGGTCATGCTAGGTGGGCGACGCGAGCTGTT
>NW_026891796.1:0-19697 GCF_015708825.2 Lethenteron reissneri
GCCCCATAGACTCAACACTGCCCATAGACTCAACAATGCCCATAGACTCAACACTACCCACAGACTCAACACTGCCCAGACTCAACACTGCCACAGACTCAAAACTACCGATAGACTCAACACTGCCCATAGACTTAACACTGCCACAGACTCAACACTGCCCATAGACTTAACACTGCCCATAGACTCAACACTGCCCATAGACTTAACACTGCCCACAGACTCAACACTGCCCATAGACTCAACACTGCCCATAGACTCAACACTACCCACAGACTCAACACTGTGCACCATAGACTCAACACTGCCCATAGACTCAACACTGCCCACAGACTCAACACTGCCCATAGACTTAACACTGCACCATAGACTTAACACTGCCCACAGACTCAACACTGCACCATAGACTCAAACTGCCCATAGACCAACACTACCCTAGACTCAACACTGCACCATAGACTCGAGACTGCCCATAGACTCACACTGCCCCATAGACTCAACACTGCACCATAGACTCAACACTGCCCATAGATTCAGCACTGCACCATAGACTCAACACTGCCACCCATAGACTCAACACTACCCATAGACTCAACACTGCACCATAGACTCAACACTGCCCATAGACTCAACACTACCCATAGACTCAACATTGCACCATAGACTCAACAATGCCCATAGACTCAACACTGCCACAGACTCAACACTGCACCATAGACTCAACACTGCCCACAGACTCACACTGCCCATAGATTCAACACTGCCCATACTCAACACTGCCCATAGACTCAACACTGCCCATAGACTCAACACTGCCCATAGACTCAACACTGCCCATAGACTCAACACTACCCACAGACTCAACACTGCCCATAGACTCAACACTACCCACAGACTCAACACTGCCCATAGACTCACACTACCCATAGACTCAACACTGCCCATAGACTCAACACTGCCCATAGATTCAACACTGCCCATAGACTCAACTACCCATAGACTCAACACTGCCCCAGACTCAGCACTGCCCATAGATTCAACACTACCTACAGACTCAACACTGCCCATAGATTCAACACTACCCATAGACTCAACACTGCCCATAGACTCAACACTGCCCATAGACTCAACACTGCCCATAGACTAACACTGCCCACAGACTCAACACTGCCCATAGACTCAACACTGCCCATAGACTCAACACTGCACCATAGACTCGAGACTGCCCATAGACTCAGCCCCATAGACTCACACTGCCCATAGACTCAACAATGCCCATAGACTCAACACTACCCATAGACTTAACACTGCCCATAGACTCAACACTGCCCATAGACTCAGCCCCATAGACTCAACACTACCCATAGACTCAACAATGCCCATAGACTCAACACTACCCATAGACTCAACACTGCCCATAGACTCACACTCCCCATAGACTCAACACTGCCCACAGACTCAACACTGCCCATAGATTCAACACTGCCCATAGACTCAACACTGCCCACAGACTCAACACTGCCCATAGATTCAACACTGCCCATAGATTCAACACTGTGCACCATAGACTCAACACTGCCCATAGACTCAACACTGCCATAGACTCAACACTACCCACAGACTCAACACTGTGCACCATCTCAACACTGCCCATAGACTCAACACTGCCCACAGACTCAACACTGCACCATAGACTTACACACTGCACCTATACTTAACACTGCCCACAGACTCAACACTGCACCATAGACTCAACACTGCCCATAGACTCAACACTACCCATAGACTCAACACTGCACCATAGACTCGAGACTGCCCATAGACTCAACACTGCCCCATAGACTCAACACTGCACCATAGACTCAACACTGCCCATAGATTCACAGCACCATAGACTCAACACTGCCACCCATAGACTCACACTACCCATAGACTCAACACTGCACCATAGACTCAACACTGCCCACAGACTCAACACTGCCCATAGATTCAACACTGCCCATAGACTCAACACTGCCCATAGACTCAACACTGCCCATAGACTCAACACTGCCCATAGACTCAACACTGCCCATAGACTCAACACTACCCACAGACTCAACACTGCCCATAGACTCAACACTACCCACAGACTCAACACTGCCCATAGACTCAACACTACCCATAGACTCAACACTGCCCATAGACTCAACACTGCCCATAGATTCAACACTGCCCATAGACTCAACACTACCCATAGACTCAACACTGCCCACAGACTCAGCACTGCCCATAGATTCAACACTACCTACAGACTCAACACTGCCCATAGATTCAACACTACCCATAGACTCAACACTGCCCATAGACTCAACACTGCCCATAGACTCAACACTGCCCATAGACTAAACACTGCCCACAGACTCAACACTGCCCATAGACTCAACACTGCCCATAGACTCAACACTGCACCATAGACTCGAGACTGCCCATAGACTCAGCCCCATAGACTCAACACTGCCCATAGACTCAACAATGCCCATAGACTCAACACTACCCATAGACTTAACACTGCCCATAGACTCAACACTGCCCATAGACTCAGCCCCATAGACTCAACACTACCCTAGACTCAACAATGCCCATAGACTCAACACTACCCATAGACTCAACACTGCCCATAGACTCAACACTCCCCATAGACTCAACACTGCCCACAGACTCACACTGCCCATAGATTCAACACTGCCCATAGACTCAACACTGCCCACAGACTCAACACTGCACCATAGACTCAACACTGCCCACAGACTCAACACTGCCCATAGATTCAACACTGCCCATAGACTCAACACTGCCCATAGACTCAACACTACCCATAGACTCAACACTGCCACAGACTCAGCACTGCCCATAGATTCAACACTATCCACAGACTCAACACTGCCCATAGATTCAACACTACCCATAGACTCAACACTGCCCATAGACTCAACACTACCCTAGACTCAACACTACCCATAGACTCAACACTGCCCACAGACTCAACACTGCCCATAGATTCAACACTACCCATAGACTCAACTACCCATAGACTCAACTGCCCATAGACTCAACACTGCCCATAGACTCAGCCCCATAGACTCAACACTGCCCATAGACTCAACAATGCCCAGACTCAACACTGCCCATAGACTCAACACTACCATAGACTTAACACTGCCCAGACTCACTGCCCATAGACTCAACACTGCCCCATAGACTCAACACTGCACCATAGACTCAACACTGCCCATAGATTCAGCACTGCACCATAGACTCACACTGCCACCCATAGACTCAACACTACCCATAGACTCAACACTGCACCATAGACTCAACACTGGCCCACAGACTCAACACTGCCCATAGATTCAACACTGCCCATAGACTCAACACTGCCCATAGACTCAACACTGCCCATAGACTCAACACTGCCCATAGACTCAACACTGCCCATAGACTCAACACTACCCACAGACTCAACACTGCCCATAGACTCAACACTACCCACATACTCAACACTGCCCATAGACTCAACACTACCCATAGACTCAACACTGCCCATAGACTCAACACTGCCCATAGATTCAACACTGCCCATAGACTCAACACTACCCATAGACTCAACACTGCCCACAGACTCAGCACTGCCCATAGATTCAACCTAACTACAGACTCAACCGCCCATAGATTCAACACTACCCATAGACTCAACACTGCCCATAGACCAACACTGCCCATAGACTCAACACTGCCCATAGACTAAACACTGCCCACAGACTCAACACTGCCCATAGACTCAACACTGCCCATAGACTCAACACTGCACCATAGACTCGAGACTGCCCATAGACTCAGCCCCATAGACTCAACACTGCCCATAGCTCAACAATGCCCATAGACTCAACACTACCCATAGACTTAACACTGCCCATAGACTCAACACTGCCCATAGACTCAGCCCCATAGACTCAACACTACCCATAGACTCAACAATGCCCATAGACTCAACACTACCCATAGACTCAACACTGCCCATAGACTCAACACTCCCATAGACTCAACACTGCCCACATACTCAACACTGCCCATAGATTCAACACTGCCCATAGACTCAACACTGCCCACAGACTCAACACTGCACCATAGACTCAACACTGCCCACAGACTCAACACTGCCCATAGATTCACACTGCCCATAGACTCAACACTGCCCATAGACTCAACACTACCCATAGACTCAACACTGCCCACAGACTCAGCACTGCCCATAGATTCAACACTATCCACAGACTCAACACTGCCCATAGATTCAACACTACCATAGACTCAACACTGCCCATAGACTCAACACTACCCATAGACTCAACACTACCCATAGACTCAACACTGCCCACAGACTCAACACTGCCCATAGATTCAACACTACCCATAACTCAACACTACCCATAGACTCAACACTGCCCATAGACTCACACTGCCCATAGACTCAGCCCCATAGACTCAACACTGCCCATAGACTCAACAATGCCCAGATCAACACTGCCCATAGACTCAACACTACCCATAGACTTAACACTGCCCACAGACTCAACACTGCCCATAGACTCAACACTGCCCACAGACTCACACTGCACCATAGACTCAACACTGCCCACAGACTCACACTGCCCATAGACTCAACACTACCCATAGATTCAACACTGCCCATAGACTCAACACGGCCCATAGACTCAACACTACCCATAGATTCAACACTGCCCATAGACTCAACACTACCCATAGACTCAACACTGCCCACAGACTCAGCACTGCCCATAGACTCAACACTGCCCATAGACTCAACACTACCCATAGACTCAACACTACCCATAGACTCAACACTGCCCACAGACTCAACACTGCCCATAGATTCACACTACCCATAGACTCAACACTACCCATAGACTCAACACTACCCATAGACTCAACACTGCACCATAGACTCAAGACTGCCCATAGACTCAACACTGCACCATAGACTCAACACTGCACCATAGACTCACACTGCACCATAGACTCAAGACTGCCCATAGACTCAACACTGCACCATAGACTCAAGACTGCCCATAGACTCAACACTGCCCACAGACTCAACACTGCCCATAGATTCAACACTACCATAGACTCAACACTACCCATAGACTCAACACTGCACCATAGACTCACACTACCATAGACTCAACACTACCCATAGACTCAACACTGCACCATAGACTCAACACTGCACCATAGACTCAACACTGCCCACAGACTCAACACTGCCCATAGACTCAAAACTGCACCATAGACTCAACACTGCACCATAGACTCGAGACTGCCCATAGACTCAACACTGCCCATAGACTCAGCCCCATAGACTCAACACTGCCCATAGACTCAACAATGCCCATAGACTCAACAATGCCCATAGACTTAACACTGCCCATAGACTCAACACTGCCCATAGAATCAGCCCCATAGACTCAACACTGCCCATAGACTCAACAATGCCCATAGACTCAACACTACCCTAGACTCAACACTACCCCATAGACTCAACACTGCCCATAGACTCAACACTACCCATAGACTTAACACTGCCCACAGACTCAACACTGCACCATAGACTCAACACTGCCCATAGACTCAACACTGCCCACAGACTCAACACTGCACCATAGACTCAACACTGCCCACGACTCAACACTGCCCATAGATTTAACACTACCCATAGACTCACACTACCCATAGACTCAGCACTGCACCATAGACTCAGCACCGCACCATAGACTCAACACTGCCCATAGACTCAGCCCCATAGACTCACACTGCCCATAGACTCAACAATGCCCATAGACCAGGGGTCGGCAACCTGCGGCTCCGGAGCCGCATGCGGCTCTTTTGAACCTTGACCGCGGCTCCGGGCGGATGCTAGCGAGGGAGGAGGCGCACTGTGACCCTGCTCTGGCGTTGCTGCTGACAGGTCGCCGCTCCGCTCCACACTGCCCCCCGGTGACAGGCAATAACGTTGCCGTTGCTAGGTAACGCAAAACATGGCTGCCTCCATCAGCTCTGCTCCTCATGGCGAATCATTCGCATTCTCTACTGACGAGACTGGTTTAGCAGTATGCTTAATAGTGGTGAGAAATTTGCAAACAACAAAAAGTCGAATATTGCAAGACATTTCCAGAATAAACACACAGCCTTTGCTGAAAAATATCCAGATGGAGATGAGAGACGAAAAGCCATTGCAGAACTTATGAGGAAGTTTAATATGAGCAAAAATAATTTCAAGAAGTGGGTGAAGACTGAAAATTCCACAACATATGCTAGTTTTGTGGCCGCTCAGGAAATAGTCAAGCACGGGAAGCCCTTCACAGATGGATGTATATAAAAGAGCATTCATTAATATTTCGGAACATCTATACATGGAATTCAAAAACAAGAATGAAATTGTGCAGAAATCAAAGACATGCCTCTCTCTGCGAAGACTGTCAAAGACAGAACCCTAAAAATGGCAGAAAACATTAGCAAACAGCAAATTCAAGACATTAATTCAGCTGTGGCGTACTCCATCGCCTGTGATGAGTCCAAAGATGAAGGTGATATTGAACAAATAGCGCTGTTCTGCCGATATGTGAACTCTTTTGGGCCACAGGAAGAACTGATTGAGCTGATACCACTAAAAGACCAAACAAGGGGTGAGGATATCTGTAAGGCTGTCCTGGACTTTTTAAGTGCTAAAAAATAAAACACCAACCACCTGGTCTCAGTGGCTACTGATGGGGCACCGAGCATGAGAGGAGCACAGAAGGGCTTTGTGGCTCTACTGCAGAAGGCGCTGGGTAGAACGCTGCTGTCATTTCATTGCATCCTGCACCAAGAGGCATTGTGTGCTCAAACATTTCCCCCGGAATGCACAAATGATGGATGTGGTCATTCAGATTGTTAATAAGATAATGGCAAAGGGTTTAAACCACCGCCAGTTCCGTTTGCTATTGGATGAGGTGGAAAGCATATATTCTGACCTCTGCTCCACAACAAGGTCCGGTGGCTGTCCAGAGGCGAGGTGCTAAAACGCTTTGTCACATGTTTGGAAGAAGTAAAAACCTTCCTGGGCAGCAAAGCTCACCTTTGCTGAGCTGGAACAGCCAGAGTGGCTGGAAAAATTACATTTTATGGTAGACATGACAGCACATCTCAACACGCTAAATACACCCTTCAGGGGAAAGGAGGCACAGCCCTGCACATGCTGGAGGAGGTTTTGGCATTCGAGCGCAAGTTGACAGTGTTTGTCAAAGATTTACAGAGAAGTACACTGTCTCACTTTCCCTCTTTGAGAGAGTTCAAACAAAGTCATGATACGCTAAATTTGGAATATTTCAAGTCTGCAATCACCACAATGCAAAGTTCGTTTGGGAAACGATTCTGTGAGTTCAGAGAGGAAAAAACGACATTATCCTTCCCTGTCACTCCCCTGGCGATCGATCCATCCCTATTGAATATGACTGCATTTGCAGGTGTAAGTCAACCTGATCTTGAGATGGAACTGGCCGATATAGCCGACAAAGATGTATGGGTGTCCAAGTTCAAATGCTTGACCGCTACTCTTGAGGATGTTGCCCGTCAGAAGGCCATTCTGGCTCAGAATCATAAATGGAGTGATATTGAAAACCTTCCCAAACAGGACAAACTTGTATTCGAAACATGGAATGCCATCCCAACACTTATATAACATGAAAAGTATGCATTTGGAGTCCTGTCGATCTTCGGCTCCACATATGTATGTGAGCAGGTCTTCTCCAACATGAACTATATTAAAACAAACATCGATCACGCCTCACAGATGACAGCTTGCAAGCCTGTTGAAATGAAGGTGACGTCTTACAGCTCTGATGTGCAGACACTGTGCACTGAGGTTCAGGAGCAAAAATCCCATTAACCAGGTAATTTAGCTATTAATTTGCAAAAATATATTTTACATTGTTAAGTGAAAAGTCCTTTTTTTTCAGATTGACAGCTGACTGCACGATCCTGTATATAGCAATAAGGTAAGAAACAATATATGCAGTGTTATTTTGTTTTAAATGTCGCAATGGTTTTGCGGCTCCCAGTTTATTTTTTCCTTCGGAAACGGGTCCAAGTGGCTCTTTATGTCTTAAAGGTTGCAGACCCCTGCCATAGACTCAACAATGCCCATAGACTTAACACTGCCCATAGACTCAACACTGCCCATAGACTCAGCCCCATAGACTCAACACTGCCCATAGACTCAACAATGCCCATAGACTCAACACTACCCATAGACTCAACACTGCCCATAGACTCAACACTGCCCATAGACTCAACACTACCCATAGACTTAACACTGCCCACAGACTCAACTGCACCATAGACTCAACACTGCCCATAGACTCAACACTGCCCACAGACTCAACACTGCACCATAGACTCAACACTGCCCACAGACTCAACACTGCCCATAGATTCAACACTACCCATAGACTCAACACTACCCATAGACTCAGCACTGCACCATAGACTCAGCACCGCACCATAGACTCACACTGCACCATAGACTCAGCACTGCACCATAGACTCAACACTGCACCATAGACTCAACACTGCCCATAGATTCAACACTGCCCATAGACTCAGCATTGCACCATAGACTCAACACTGCACCATAGACTCAGACTGCCCATAGACTCAACACTGCACCATAGACTCAAGACTGCCCATAGACTCAACACTGCACCATAGACTCAACACTGCACCATAGACTCAAGACTGCCC
Source organism: Lethenteron reissneri (assembly GCF_015708825.2). Classification (NCBI taxonomy): domain Eukaryota; kingdom Metazoa; phylum Chordata; class Hyperoartia; order Petromyzontiformes; family Petromyzontidae; genus Lethenteron; species Lethenteron reissneri. The sequence goes on from NW_026891796.1 coordinate 8,839, forward strand.
ATAGACTCAACACTGCACCATAGACTCAAGACTGCCCATAGACTCAACACTGCACCATAGACTCAACACTGCCCACAGACTCACCCCCGCTTGAGTTGGAGTAGTGGTTGTAGTAGTAATTGACGGGTAGTTGTAGGGTAGCAGTATTTTCGTAGATATAGAGGCGGTAGTATTGATAGCAGTAGTCGTAGTAGCGGTAGTAGTACAGGTAGTAGTTGTAGTACTGGTAGTAGTATTGGTAGTAGTTGTAGTACTGGTAGTAGTACCGGTAGTACTGGTAGTAGTATTGGTAGTAGCTGTAGTATTGGTAGTAGTTGTAGTACTGGTAGTAGTTGTAGTACTGGCAGTAGTACCGTATACTGGTAGTAGTACTGGTAGTAGTTGTAGTACTGGTAGTAGTACTGGTATTAGTACTGGTAGTAGCTGTAGTACTGGCAGTAGTACCGGTAGTACTGGTAGTAGTATTGGTAGTAGCTGTAGTACTGGTAGTAGTGCAGTAGTCGTACTAGCAGTACTACTGGTAGTCTAGTCGTAGTAGACATTGTAGTACTAGTTGTAGTGTTAGTACAAGCGGTACTAGTAGGATCACTACTAGTTTAGTACTACTGCTACTACTAGTGGCACGTGTGGTAGTAGTGGTACGTGTGGTAGTAGTGGTACGTGTGGTAGTAGTGGTAGTAGTGGTACGTGTGGTAGTGGGTACTAGTGGTACGTGTGGTACTAGTGGTACGTTGGTACTAGTGGTAGTAGTGGTACTAGTGGTACTAGTGGTACGTGTGGTACGTGTGGTACTAGTGGTAGTAGTGGTAGTAGTGGTACCTGCGGTAGTAGTGGTAGTAGTGGTAAGTGTGGTAGTTGTGGTACGTGTGGTACTAGTGGTACGTGTGGTACTAGTGGTACGTGTGGTAGTAGTACGTGCGGTAGTAGTGGTACGTGTGGTAGTAGTACGTGCGGTAGTAGTGGTACATGTGGTACTAGTGGTACGTGTGGTACTAGTGGTACGTGCGGTAGTAGTGGTACGTGTGGTAGTAGTGGTACGTGCGGTAGTAGTGGTAGTAGTGGTAAGTGTGGTAGTTGTGGTACTGTGGTACTAGTGGTACGTGTGGTACTAGTGGTACGTGTGGTAGTAGTGGTACGTGTGGTAGTAGTACGTGCGGTAGTAGTGGTACGTGTGGTAGTAGTGGTACGTGTGGTACTAGTGGTACGTGTGGTACTAGTGGTACGTGCAGTACTAGTGGTAGTCGCATCGTCTGTGCCTCGGCTGGAGGCGATTAGTCAACAGCTGCCGACATCACAATAGTTCTCTCAAACACACTGGGGGCTGACGTAGTCACCAATCGGCACCACGTTTCGTCTCCGTGACACAACCTTGCTGGCTGATACCGGGTGGGTGGCGGGGGCTCAACGACACATCCACAACTAACGCGAGATCTGACCCCCCAAAGAGAAGACCTTTATTTGTGAATAACTCGGCGTTAAACTCGCAACAAAACTTAAATGGCGATTTGAAGCTGTGTATAGTAGTGTATAGTGTAGTGTATAGTGTAGTGTATAGTGTAGTATATAGTAGTGTAGTTATACTAGTGTAGTGCATAGTATGTATAGTGTAGTGTATAGTAGTGTAATGCATAGTAGTGCATAGTGTAGTGTATAGTAGTGTATAGTGTAGTGTATAGTAGTATATAGTAGTGTAGTGTATAGTGTAGTGTATAGTGTAGTGTATAGTAGTGTAGTGCATAGTAGTGTATAGTGTAGTGTATAGTAGTGTAGTGTATAGTAGTGTAGTGTCAGTATGTATAATAGTGTAGTGTATAGTGTAGTTTAGCGTAGTGTAGTGTCATGTGTAGTATATAGTGTATAGTGTAGTGTCGTAGTGTATAGTGTAGTGTATAGTAGTGTAATGTACAGTAGTGTATAATAGTGTAGTGTATAGTGTAGTGTAGTTCAGTGTAGTGTAGTGTCATGTGTAGTATAGACCTGGCTATCTCAAATGATACCAGCTTAACAAAGTGGCCGATATCATCATCAACATCATCGCTGATTCACGTGGAAATTTCAAGCGGCAAAATAACGTAAACAAACTAAAACACACGATCGGTGAGGTTTGCACTCACTTTGTGAGGCAAAAGGGGGGCTAATTTCCCTCAAGAAATGCAATAAAATGTACTTTAAACCTTTTTCTTAATATCTAAAATTATCGTGCTGTACAAACCGCCGGCGGGAAAAGGCCGGCGTTGGTGAAATCAAGGGGGCTTTGGTCGCCAAGGGCATCCTGTGCGTAGTGGTTGAGTGGTCTAAGTTGTTAGATTCAGCCTCCAGTCTCTTTGCAGGCGTATATATTTTATTTTAAATAATTTTACATTTTATTCCTAAATCACATACTCTTTGGTTCTTTCGGTAATGTCACGTAGGTAGAAAAAAAAATAATAGATCACAAGTTTCGATCGTAAGACAAGCGGTCGTTCTCGCTTCTGATCAGGGATCTATCCAGCCCACAGGTCCACAAGACTGGCCGCTCGCTCTTACTCTGCAGGTTGAACCTAGGAACTGAGTGTTCCTCTTCACTTCTTCGCTCTTCACCATCACCTCTTCACATTCACCTCGATTCCTTTAAGTGTCAAATCTGGGATTTTCCTTCAGTTCTTGTTTCACGAGGGATGGGCTCACAAGCCAATTTCAGACTCCACTCCTTGCAGATCTTCTGATGCTTATGCGTTTTCTGGTGTAGATGAAGATTTTATGAATGTGCAAACGCCTTCCCGCAAAGTGCACCTGAAGGGTTTCTCTCCGTGTGTGTTCTCTGGTGTCTTACAAGAGTAGATGAATGTGCAAAACGCTTTCCCACACACACTGCACTTGAAGGGTTTCTCTCCCGTGTGTGTTCTCTGGTGTCTTACAAGAGTAGATGAATGTGCAAACGCTTTCCCACACACTGCACTTGAAAGGTTTCTCTCCTGTGTGTGTTCTCGTGTCTTTGAAGATGTTGTGACCGTGCAAACGCCTTACCGCACAGAATGCACTTGAAGGGTTTCTCTCCTGTGTGTGTTCTCTCGTGTCTTTGAAGATGTTGTGACCGTGCAAACGCCTTCCCGCACAGAATGCACTTGAAGGGTTTCTCTCCTGTGTGTTCTCTGGTGTTTTATAAGAGAAGATGACTGTGAAAATGCCTTCCCACACACACTGCTCTTGAAGGGTTTCTCGCCTGTGGTGTTCTGGTGTTTTTAAGACATGACTGTGAAAATGCCTTCCCACACAGTGCACTTGAAGGGTTTCTCTCCTGTGTGTGTTCTCTCGTGTCTTTGAAGATATTGTGACCGTGCAAACGCCTTCCCGCACAGAATGCACCTGCAGGGTTTCTCTCCTGTGTGTTTCTCTGGTGTCTTACAAGAGTAGATGACTGTGAAAATGCCTTCCCACGCAGTGCACTTGAAGGGTTTCTCTCCTGTGTGTTCTTTGTTTTTTTTAAGAACAGATGACAGTGAAAATGCCTTCCCACACACAGTGCACTTGAAGGGTTTCTCCCCTGTGTGTGTTCTCTGGTGGGTCTGAACAACAGATGAATGTGCAAATGCCTTCCCGCAAATTGTGCACCTGAAGGGTTTCACTCCCGTGTGCGTTCTCTGGTGTGTTACAAGAATAATATGACTGTGAAAATTCCCACACACACTGCACTTGAAGGGTTTCTCTCCCGTGTGTGTTCTCTGGTGTCTTTGAAGATGTTGTGACTTTGCAAATGCCTTCCCGCACAGAATGCACCTGCAGGGTTTCTCTCCTGTGTGTTGTTCTCTGATGTTCTTTAAGAGAAGATGACCGTGAAAATGCCTTCCCACGCAGTGCACTTGAAGAGTTTCTCTCCGTGTGTGTTCTCTGATGTCTTACTAGAGCAGATGAATGTGCAAACGCTTTCCCACACACAGTGCACTTGAAGGGTTTCTCTCCTGTGCGAGTTCTCTGGTGCTGTGTCAAATTTCCAGTGCAATCCGTGCTGTATGCACTCTGGTCGCATTGTTGTCTTGCCGTACCGAGCTGTGCTGACTGCCTTTGCTCCATTAGACCAATTCTGCAGAGGAAGCGTCAGAGGAAGCGTCAGCTGCAGACAGATAATAGGAACATCCACACCATCATCAAGTCCGTAACGTGGCACGGAGGAATGCATATACAGTCACATGTGACTTACACGTCTATACTTATTCATATATTCATGATGTAGTGAAACAGTTTCCCAATATTCATCACACGCGCTGTTATTGCACACAAAGAGAGATCAAATGGTCACATATGCCTAGAAGCCCTCGTATCTTAAAATGAATGTTAACCCAAAACTCCGAGCACACAATTTCGGCTGTCTGGCTACAAAAGGAATATTTATAAAGCTAAATTCAGCTGACTAGCAAAGGTGTTAACAATTCTATTTGTGTTATGCAGAAATGCATAAATTCATGTTCAATCGCAACTCAGGTGTGAGTCCAGGCTCAGATGTCCTTGAAGGCTGGGATGAACAGATCCGACTTTCAGCTGTACGTGTGTGCGTGTTCACTTCCTGTTTCCATTCTTACAAAGAGTTCCAGAGGTAAACAAAAATAAACTATTGTTCTGATATAACCTCCGTGTTCAACAGAGTAATAGACTTTACTGCAGACACAAACTTTACACTGTCACACACTGCCATGGGTAAACAGGGGATGGTTTGACCAGAACCATGCCTGGCCACCTTCATCTGATCACCATTAATGATTCCTCACTCCACCAAGTAATTGAGGATCAATCAACATAGCCGAGGCTAACTGGAGTTTGTGTGTCTCTCTCTCTCCGTGGTGATGTTAACTACCTCACCTGGTATGCATGAAGTCGTGGGTTCAAACCCGGCCCTGACGCCAGCTGCTGTATATTTGGAGTTTGCGTGCGTGTCTCTCTCTCCGTGGTCGCGTGGATTTTCCTCGGATTCCCCGGGTTTGCCCTCCACATTTAGAGTGAACATCAGCACGATTTTAGCGTCTTTGACCGATACACATTTCCACACGTATTCTTGGTTCTTTCGGTAAAGTTACGTAGATAGAAAATATCAATATAGATAATAAAATCAAATAAATGCCACTTGTGTTGCAATCGAAACGTCGTGGGTTTTTTTTCTTTATTTACAATTTTCTAATTTTTATTTTATTATCTGTTATTTTTATTTAATTTTCATCTAAGTGACTTCACTGAAAGAACCAAGATATATGAATTCCTGCAGTCACGAAAGTTTCAAGTCAAAACATTCACACACAAGTTCACAAAGCCTCACCGTGCGTTGTGGGCAGGTCGCTTCTGAAAACAAGAGCGGTAGAGCAGCTCAAGCGGGCTTGGCCTGGTAACAAGTACACCCGTAAAAAAACAAAGTTTTTCACTATAAATCCTTTATATGCGTGGCGGCTAGAGTCCTCTCGTCCTCTGGCTTGAGATGGCTGCCACCTATGGGTCAGATGATTGCATGGCACCATTAAGCAATTGGTAATTAAATATAAAAAAATCATAAAAAGTGTAAAAATTTGGAAAAAAAATTTCACGAAAATTAATTGTCACGCACAACGAGTCTGTGTGCAAAATGTCAGCTCGATTGGATCACGGGAAGTGGGTTAAAAAACGACCGAAAGATTTGCACAGTCGTAAGCAAGCAAGCAAGCAAGTGAACTTAATATAAAGGATAAAAAAAAAAGAAAAACTGCATAAATATTTACAGTGAGGGAAATGTTGTATGTGTCGGGATTATGAAATTTTGATGAAAATAATAAAAATTAATATTTTCCGAAAAATGTGCAAATCGCATTAATTATGATAGTGTGTGTATTAATAAGCATAAATTATGATAATGCGTGTAATTATATGCATAAATTATGATAATCGTAGTAATTTATGCGGATGCTTGCGGTTGTGTTATTGTGTGCAGTTGTGATAATTAGGCTCAGCTTCGTTTATCCAGAGTTTATCAATCAGGATAACACGATTATCATCGATTAAACGTTTACCGATTATCTTAGTGTGTTTATGATATTTCAGGTCACCAGTTTCAGATCTCATCACAGGATACAGCTATCAATAATAAGACAGTTTTGCATGGACTTGGAAAGAAGCACTCGAACAGTTGGTGTGAAGCAATTTTAATTCTAAACAAGCACGTGACACTCTAGTATGCGAAAGCGAGTATACGTCAATAAATTCATGGGCAATCTTATGCATTAACGAAATTGAATGACTAAAAATACTTCTTCATTGGCGAAATTATGCAGTTAACGAAAATGAATGACCAAAACATTTCTTATTCATGTAACTCGACGGCAGCAACTGCTTTGCACGATCAGTTGATATTGAACGCACCACCTCGAAATGGCAACCCTTTTTGAAACGCAAAGACAGTTTTTCTTTTAAAGTCTTATTCGTGTGCGTGCTGTGTGTGCGTTGTCCCCTCGTAATATTAATTGTGTCGTTAGCTTGTGTGGTGTAGGAGGATACAAACAGCGGCCAGGTGTTCCTCTCGATTGGGCGTGGCCGCCGCAAGCTCCTGCTGCTCCCTCGCTCGGCGTGTCGCTCGGCTTTTGCTCTCTCTCTCTCTCTCCACTGCTCGATGACGAGTTGCACGATGCTGTCCTTGAAGATGCTCGGTCGCTCGTGTCGCTCGGTGTCGCTCGTGTCGCTCGGTGGCGCACGGTGGCGCCCGGTGGCGCACGGTGGCGCCCGGTGGCGCACGGTGGCGCAGGTGGCGCACGGTGGCGCAAGGTGGCGCACGGTGGCGCAAGGTGGCGCACGGTGGCGCAGGGTGGCGCACGGTGTCGCTCGGTGGCGCACGGTGGCGCCCGGTGGCGCACGGTGGCGCAGGGTGGCGCACGGTGGCGCAAGGTGGCGCACGGTGGCGCAAGGTGGCGCACGGTGGCGCAGGGTGGCGCACGGTGGCGCAAGGTGGCGCACGGTGGCGCCCGGTGGCGCACGGTGGCGCAGGGTGGCGCACGGTGGCGCAAGGTGGCGCACGGTGGCGCACGGTGGCGCACGGTGGCGCACGGTGGCGCAAGGTGGCGCACGGTGGCGCAAGGTGGTGCACGGTGGCGCAAGGTGGCGCATGCGCTTTCTTGGTGGCAGCCCCCGGCTTCTCCACTGCTCGATTGATTGTTGAGTCGGCACGATGCTCGCCGTCGCTCTGGAAGTCTTGTGTGTTCACACTGGTCGTTGGTCGGTGTGCCCTCAGGCACACGGCGCATTCGATGGCGCTGTCCTCTCCCTCGCAGCCGTTTGACCAGGCTTCCTCCACTGCTTCGCGCTCTCTGCTTTGCTCGCTTGGTCGACGCTTGGCGATCTCCACCCTTTTACAGGTTGATTGCTTGTCGTCACTAGTCACTCTCTCTGCTCCGTGCTTCCCTTGTTCGTGCAGCGGCCGGCTTCACTCGCACTTAACTTCGTTCTGCGAGAAGCGACTCCGGCTATCGGCATCGGTGTTTCGTGTCCTCACGACGCTCCACCAGCCGGAGCACGGCTGAAACCCAGCCCCGACCCAGGTTGAACTCAGACTTCTGCGACTCGAACGACTCCTCCTCGTTCCATCACTTCTCGAGGCACAACCGCCCCAGCTCTCTTGCGAGCCCCGTCGCAACGCTGCGTCGCAAGCCGAGTTGCGAGACTGAGCGCGACTCGAACAGACTGCTCTCAGACTGTCACTTTAACGATGTCTCGTCGTTCCATCTCTCCTCGAGGCACGACGCGCCTCCGCTCTCTTGCGTGCCCCGTCGCAACGCTGAGCTCGACTCCAACTCGACTGCTCTCAGACTGTCACTTTAACGATGTCTCGTCGTTCCATCTCTCCTCGAGGCACGATCTGCCCGAACTCTCTTGCGAGCCCCGTCGCAACGCTGCGTCGCACGCCGAGTTGCGAGACTGAGCACGACTCAACCCAGACTGCTCGTTCGCTGTGTGCCTGTCTAACTTAAAACGTGACTCCCTTCTCTCTGCATTCCTTGCGAGCGGGCAACCAAAAAAAAAACACAAACAGCGAGAAGAAGCAGACACCGGCGCGATCCCTCCTCGTGACCTTTTCCTAACCCTCCAAGCATTCCTGGGCCATCTGTTTGTGCTGCGGGGAGACAAAGGCGGCCGTGCTTAACTCAAACACGCGAGCATCCACTCCTCTCTCCGCGTCTCTTGCGAGAGAAAACAACCAATGTCAGCACAAACCCCCCCCCTTTGTGACCTTTTACTCCCTCCTTGCTTGTCAGACCCGCTGGAAGACAAAGGTGGTCGAGGAGATGTTTGCAATACATTTATGTGGTCCTGTGTGTTACATTTATTCTTGAATTATTTTTTATGAGTTCCTTCGGTCTTAGTATCGTGGTTATCATTCGTCTATGTTTAATGAATATTCGTAATGCTCCTCGTCACATTATTATTTGGGGCTTCGCCCAGTTTAGTTCTCCGAGATTGGTGTTTTTTCTGAGTAAATTTTTTTATGTCCTGAGGTTAAGTGCACATGCACTTAAGCTTTCTGGAATTCGTACTCTTTAGTTTTTCGGAAGGTCGTGTAGATAGGAAACATATACTTGTAAATAATATGTATGCGGTGAATATAAGGGAATTACTAATAATAAAATTATTGTTTGTTGGTTAATTATCTATGTTAAGTTTCTACTTTTCGGTAAGGAAAACGTTAAGAAAACGCGAGTTTCAACCGTTGTTTGCTCTGCACCTTATCTGTACATCTCCAGATGTCTTTGGGAGGTTAGTCCATACATCTTTTGTCCATCTGGATGTCTATGACCTCTTCGTGACCGAATTCCTATCATTTCAACCGCCCTCCATGTCTCATGGACTCCCGGTGTGCCCGTGAGGAGAAGTGAGCCGTCCTCATTATTAAAAAAATATATATTAGATATATAAAAACAAAAACAAATTTTTCTTAATTATTCTTAATATTAATAACGGAAAACAGGGCATAGATCCAACAGAAAGAAAGAAAGACAAAGAAATGATCAGTCTATAATTTTAATGGTAAGTTTATTTGAACAGTGAGAGACAGAATAACAACTAAAAATAAAAAAAAAACGCATGTCAAAAATGTTATAAATTGATTTGCATTTTAATGACGGAAATAAGTATTTGACCCCCTCTCAATCAGAAAGATTTCTGTCTCCCAGGTGTCTTTTATACAGGTAACGAGTTAAGATTAGGAGCACACTCTTAAAGGGAGTGCTCCTAATCTTAGCTTGTTACCTGTATAAAAGACACCTGTTCACAGAAGCAATCAATCAGATTCCAAACTCTCCACCATGGCTAAGACCAAAGAGCTCTCCAAGGATGTCAGGGACAAGATTGTAGACCCAGTTAAGGCTGGAATGGGCTACAAGACCATCGCCAAGCAGCTCGGTGAGAAGGTGACAACAGTTGGTGAGATTATTCGTAAATGGAAGAACACACAAGAACTGCCAATGTCCCTCGGCTTAGGGCTCCATGCAAGATCTCACCTCGTGGAGTTGCAATGATCATGAGAACGGTGAGGAATCAGCCCAGAACTACACAAGGCAGATGGGACCATAGTCACCAAGAAAACAGTTGGTAACACACTACGCCGTGAAGGATTGAAATCCTGCAGCGCCCGCAAGGTCCCCCTGCTCAAAACACATATACATGCCCGTCTGAAGTTTGCCAATGAACATCTGAATGATTCAGAGGACAACTGGGTGAAAGTGTTGTGGTCAGATGAGACCAAAATGGAGCTCTTTGGCATCAACTCAACTCGCCGTGTTTGGAGGAGGAATGCTGCCTATGACCCCAAGAACACCATCCCCACCATCAAATGGAGGTGGAAACATGTTTTTGGGTGTTTTTTCTGCTAAGGGGACAGGACAACTTCACCGCATCAAAGGGACGATGGACGGGGCCATGTACTGTAAAATCTTGGGTGAGAACCTCCTTCCCTCAGCCAGGGCACTGAAAATGGGTCGTGGATGGGTATTGCAGCATGGCAATGACCCAAAACACACGGCCAAGGCAACAAAGGAGTGGCTCAAGAAGAAGCACATTAAGGTCCTGGAGTGGCCTAGCCAGTCTCCAGACCTTAATCCATAGAAAATCTGTGGAGGGAGCTGAAGGTTCGAGTTGCCAAACGTCAGCCTCGAAACCTTAATGACTTGGAGAAGATCTGCAAAGAGGAGTGGTGGGACAAAATCCCTCCTGAGATGTGTGCAAACCTGGTGGCCAACTACAAGAAACGTCTGACCTCTGTGATTGCCAACAAGGGTTTTGCCACCAAGTACTAAGTCATGTTTTGCAGAGGGGGGTCAAATACTTATTTCCCTCATTAAAATGCAAATCAATTTATAACATTTTTGACGCGTTTTTCTGGATTTTGTTGTTGTTATTCTGTCTCTCACTGTTCAAATAAACCTACCGTTAACATTATATACTGATCATTTCGTTGTCAGTGGGCAAACGTACAAAATCAGCAGGGGATCAAATACTTTTTCCCCTCACTGTAACAAGCTGAGATTAGGAGCACTCCATTTAAGAGTGTGCTCCTAATCTCAGCTCGTTACCTGTATAAAAGACACCTGGGAGCCAGAAATCGTTCTGATTGAGAGGGGGTCAAATACTTATTTCCCTCATTAAAATACAAATCAATTTATAACATTTTTGACGCGTTTTTCTGGATTTGTGTTGTTATTCTGTCTCTCACTGTTCAAATAAACTTACCATTAAAATTGCAGACTGATCAATTCTTTGTCAGTGGGCAAACGTACAAAATCATCAGGTGGATCAAATACTTTATCCCCTCACTGTAACAATAAAACAGAGTTACAAAGTGAAGACAAATAAAACTTAATCAGGCGGGGCAGGAGGCAAGG
>NW_026891797.1:0-19693 GCF_015708825.2 Lethenteron reissneri
CCACCACCACCATCATCACCACCACCACCATCATCACACCACCACCATCACCACCATCATCACCACCACCATCACCACCACCACCATCATCACCACCACCATCATCACCACCACCATCACCACCACCACCACCATCACCACCACCATCATCACCATCATCACCACCACCATCACCACCACCATCACCACCACCACCACCACCACCACCATCCACCATCACCATCACCACCACCACCATCACACCATCACCACCATCATCACCACCCCACCACCATCACCACCACCACCACCACCATCATCACCACCACCACCACCATCACCACCATCACCACCACCATCACCACCACCACCACCACCATCATCACCACCACCACCACCATCACCACCACCACCACCATCATCACCACCACCATCACCACCATCACCACCACCATCACCACCATCACCACCACCACCACCATCATCATCATCACGCCACGCCACCCCCTCGTGGCACCGCGGCTGGCATTGAAAGCGGCAAAAATCCGCAAGCATCTTTTGTTCGCACCCCTCTTCTGCCGCTGCCGAGCGCGCAATTCACTCCGAATCCGGCGGAGTCGCGGCTGCCGCTGCCCTAAAGGTCACGTTCGGAGGAGGGGGTAATCCCTGTCAAAGCGAACGCTCGCTGCTTGTATTCGGGTTTACGTCGCGTGTGAGAGTGGGGGGGAGTTAAAGGGGTGGGTGGGGAGGGTGCGCAGAGGAGAGGGGATGGGTGGTGGGTGGGGGGCGCTGTGGCGCGCGCATGAAAGTGCCGAGTTATTATCACACCCATTGTCTCAGACCCCCTTCCTGATAATTAGCTCTGTGACCAGAAATTAATTAATGAGACCAAAGCATGACAGCGGAACGCACACGCGAGGGAGGAGGGAGATAGTGGGGGGGGGGAGGGGGTGCAAGAGAGAGAGGAGAGAGGATGAGTGAGTGAGAGAAAGAGAGAAAGAGAGCGCGCGTGGCTGTCTGTGGGTCTCTGGTGTGAGACAGAGGAGCGGTGGCGCAGCGGTTAGCGCGCTGCGCTACGAACCCAGCGACCCGAGTTCGATCCCCGTTCACGGCCAACAACACCAGCGGCGATTATCTGAACCGGTCATGGGCCTCCCTAGGTCGACGTAGTCTCAAATGAGTACTGTACCTGGAGCGGTGTGTAGAAAACATCGCCACATGGGAGACAAAGGCGGTCGGGCGTGGTGCTGGCCACACCACCCCCTCGTGTACCGTGCGGCCTTCGTAGGTGCTCGCTAACAGCACTTGCCCCAACAGCCTGTTCAGGCTACACGGGGAGTGGAACATTGTTTTTGTGTGTGAGAGAGTGACGGAGCGGCGACGGGAGTGAGTGAGTGGTGTGAGTGAGTGAGTGTGTGAGTGAGTGTATGAGTGTGTGAGTGAGTGTATGAGTGTGTGAGTGAGTGTGAGTGAGTGTGTGAGTGTGTGAGGGTGTATGAATGTGTGAGTGTGAGAGAGTGTAGAGTGTGAGTGTGTGGTATGTGTGAGTGTGTGAGTGTGTGAGTGAGTGTGTGTGTGAGTGAGTGTGTGAGTGAGTGTGTGTGAATGGTGAGTGTGTGAGTGAGTGAGTGTGTGTAGTGAGTGTGTGTGAGTGATGAATGAGTGTGGTGAGTGGTGTGGTGTGTGAGTAGTGTGAGTGTGTGTGAGTGAGTGTGTGTGTGAGTGTGGAGTGAGTGTGTGAGTGTGTGAGTGTGTGAGTGTGTGAGTGTGTGATGTGTGTGAGTGAGGTGCGAGTGTGTGAGAGAGAGTGTGATGAGTGTGTGGAGTGGTGTGAGTGAGTGTGTGTGAGTGTGTGAGAGATGTGTGAGTGTGAGTGTGTGAGTGTGTCTGTGAGTGTGTGTGTGAGTGTGTGTGAGTGTATGAGTGAGTGAGTGTGAGTGTGTGGGTGAGTGAGTGTGAGTGAGTGAGTGTGTGAGTGTGTGTGAGTGAGTGTGTGTGTGAGTGTGTGAGTGAGTTGTGTGAGTGTGTGAGTGTGTGAGTGAGTGTGTGAGTGAGTGTGTGAGTGTGTGAGTGTGTGTGTGTGAGTGAGTGTGCGAGTGTGTGAGAGAGTGTGTGTGTGTCGCTGCGTGGGTCACCCTCGGCCATCACGGCCCACGCTTAGTCGCTCCCAGCTCGTGGTCTCTACGAACGCGCGATCGTAATCCGCCCCCCCCCCTATTGCGCTACTGCCTTCCAGATCGACGTTGGTGGATTGGTGGGAATCGTCATCGTTTTGATTTGAAGCTTTCGTGACTGCAGGAATCCATACTCTTTGGTTCTTTCGGTAAAGTCCCGAAAGAACCAACGAGTATTTCCTGCTTTCACGAAAGCTTCGTATTTAGTAAGCAAAATAAAATAAAATTAAAAACAATAAATCACGACGTTTCGATCGCAACACACGAGCGGTCATCCTTAGGCGGAAAAAAGTAATCCAGCAGTGGAACTGCTGAGCCAGGAAGAACACAGCGAGAGAGAAAGAGAGCTATTACAACAAGAGCTGTTACATATAACGTCTTCTTCCCAGTACACGCGCGAACGTTGCCACGTGGCTTCGGCCAACGTCGGGCTAACGTTGTTGTTGTTTGACTTGCATCCCACTGGGATTTTGCACACAGCGTTGGTGAACACGGTGTTTTTCCTGCAATATTTTGCTGTCTTTTCTTGGATTTTCTGTTTGCACTTAGTCACATATTCACTTTAAGATGTTTTTTTTCATGTTTTTGTTTTTTTGTTTGTTGCGGTTGCACCCGATTCAAGAGCCGAATGGCTCACAGGGCTATACCTAATAAATGAACTTGAACTTGAACGTCAACCCGACGTCGGCTCAACGTTCACGCGTTTCGCGGATGTGCGAACAGCCGCGCGCGCTGTCGATCCGCCGTCGCACCAGAGCGGGCCATTGGGCGGGGTTCTGTTCACAGCCACGAGTCGCCGGTGGAGATTCCACGTTCCTATGGCGGGTGGGGGGACGATTGTCCGCGCGCAGGAACAATCGTCGTTGTGTGTGATGATGGAAGGATCAATTTACTCCCCCCCCCTCCTCCCTCCTCCTCCCTCCTCCTTATTGATTGTGGTTCGACTAACGCGTGCACGCACGCACGCATATAATCCATTCATACCCATACTTGAGTGCACACATATACATGCTTATCGACAAAGATCCCCCGTGTAGCTATAACAGACTGTTGGGGCAAGTGCTGTTAGCGAGCACCTATGAAGGCCGGCATGGCACACGAGGGGGTGGGTGGCCAGCAGCACCACGCCCAGCCGTTTTTGTTCCCCAGGTACTCATTTGAGACTGAGTCGACCTAGGGGAGGCCCAGGACCGGTTCAGATAATCGTCACTGGGTGTTGGCCTGAGCGGGAATCGAATTCGGGTCGCCAGGTTCGTAGCGCAGCGCGCTAACCGCTACACTACCGCTCCCCACAAACATGTGAATACATCTTCCTGGTTCTTTCGGTAAAGTCACGTAGAATGGAAATAATAAAATCATAAAAATAAAACATAATTTATTATTTCCATTCTACGTGACTTTACCGAAAGAACCAAGAAGATGAATCCCTGCAGTCACGAAAGCTATAAATCGAACTGTGAATACATCCCATCCACATGCACGCATTTATGTATACAATGTAACAAAGACGAAGATCCCCCGTGTAGCCTTTACGGACTGTTGGGGCAAGTGCTGTTTGCGAGCAACATAGCAAGAGGGATTACGAGGAGGTGGGTGACCAACAACACCGCGTCCGGCCGCCTTTGTCTCCCCGGTGCTTTGTTGTTTACACACCGCGCAAAGGTACTCGTTTAAGACACACACGCAGACACGGGGGTTATTTATAGCCAGGAGAGACTTCACACACGCACTACACACACACACTCCACACACACACACGCACTCCACACACACTCCACACACACACACTCTACACACACGCACTACACACACACACACACACTCCACACACACACTCCACACACACACACACACTCCACACACACGACGGATAAACAACATCAACGCAGACAATAACAACAATTATAACGTCCAACCCACACAGCAGCAAATAAATAAATATTTTCAATTCATAGGCTGCATTCACGCTGACTCTCAACAACCTCGCTGCCACAAATGTCGCGCAAACAAATTGTTAAATGGAACCCCGGGCAACCTCGCGATTGTGTAAGCGGCATATGTTCGGAATTTATAATTGCGTACATTTTCAGCCATTGTTTCGTTCGTACGTTCCGCCAGCATTGCAGCGGAGCGAGCAATTGCGGGGCTGCTCCTACATATAAAAAAACAGGTTTGTATAATCTGCTTGGTTCTTTTGGTAAAGTCACGTAGAAAAAACAAATAAAATAATTTAATAAATATTATTTTATTATTTCCCTTCAACGTGACTTTACCGAAAGAACCAAGAAGATGAATCCCTGCAGTCACGAAAGCTTTAAATGGAAATGTTTGTATAATGTAGATCAGATTTTTTTAAAAATTTGGACTGGAGGAGGAATCCGATGAGCTATGAAGCTATTTTTTCCACCGATGCCCTGTCGGGGCACGGGCTCAACAAGTTACATCAACAAATCGAAAAAAAGTTGGCTACGTACGGTACGAAAGAAGTCCAACATACAGGGCATTGAGGTCACTGAAAATAAATGAGTATAAAACAAGTATATAGTGTACATATATCGGACCAATGATGGAACATCTCTGTAATTGCGCTGTTGTGCCTTTCTCATCACGAGCGCGCAAAGAAGCATGGTGGGATGCAGGCCGATGATCTTCCACTTTGGATGGCCGCTGATGTTGATTTAGAGCCCTTAACAGAGTGTTGGGGCAAGTGCTGTTAGCGAGTAAACTAAAACTATCAAGAAGTATGTATGTTAGCAAGTAAGGCCCACTGAGCTGTTCAGCTCTTTTCAGAAGCGACCTGGCCGTCATCAATGACAGCTCAACGAACGGCTTACCGCGTGGAAATGTACAGCAGCCAAGTACTCTAAATGGGTGGTGTTCTTTCTAAATGTGGCCGGTAAACTCAGAGGACCTGGAGAAAAATCCACGCGACCACGGGGTAGAGGGGCACGCAAACTCCACATATACAGCAGGCGTCAGGATCGGGATGGAACCTACGACCTCCTGTATACCAGGCGAGGTAGTTAACATCTCCTAGCCACCGTGATGATGAGATAAAGACACAGAAAACTCCAAATATACAGCAGGCGTCAGTGTCAGGATTGAACCCACGACCTCCTGTATACCAGGCGAGGTCGTTAACATCTCCTAGCCACCGTGATAATGATGAGAGAGAGACACGCAAACTCCAAATACACAGCAGGCGTCAGTGTCGGGATTGAACCCACGACCTCCTGCATACCAGGCGAGGTAGTTAACATCTCCTAGCCACCGCTTGGCCCTGCAGCACCGAGGCAGGCACACGAGGGTGTGGACGCGCCATCACCCGCGCCTTTCGTCTCTCCTGTGGCGATGTTTACACACCCAGCGCGTCACGTGTTCATGTTTAAGGTTGAGTCTATCAAGGGGAAGCTCAGGGCCGGTTCAAACATTCCTAACTGTTACTGGTCGTGAGCGGGGTGGCTGGTTTCGTTAGCGCATTAGGGCGCTAATCGTTTTATTCCACCGCCCGCCCGGCCCCCTTTGTCTCCCCTACGCTGTGATTTACATCGCACCAGGTACTCTATGCATTTGAGGCTGAGCCGACCTAGGGAGGCCCAGAACCGGTTCAGATAATCTTCACTGGTGAGTCGTGAACCGCACACCACCACCACCGCAACAATAACAACAACAACAGAAAACCATAAATTACGCTGCGATCATTCAGTCAACCGGTTGTGCGCCCCGGTCAATTAATGCACGCACGTGCTAATTAATTCACTCACGTGTCGAGCCAATTAGTGATGTGCATGGGGAGGAAAGATGCGGGGAGCTAGAGGTGGGGGGAGCAGGGGGGGGGGGAGCGGGGGGGGGACGCAAGAGAACAACACTTGGAGAAGAGGAATTCCGAACAAACCGAGACCACGACCCCAAACAAAGACAAAGCTCCCCCGTATAGCCTGTGACAGACCGTAGGGGCAAGTGCTGTTAGCGAGCACCTATTAAGGCCGGAACGGTACACGAGGGGGTGAGTGGCCAGCACCACGCCCGACCGCCTTTGTCTCTCCAGTGGCGATGTTTACTACACACCACACCAGATACTCATGTTGAGGCTGAGTCGACCTAGGGGAGGCCCAGGACCGGTTCAGATAGTCGTCACCGGTGTTGGCCGTGAGCTGGAATCGAACCCGGGTGGCCGGGCTCGTAGCGGTGCGCGCTAACCGCTCCGCTTACCACCGCCGAACCAACCGAGACCACCACGACCCCAACCACCCTTCACACCAACGCCGCACTCGACGTTCCCGTGCCGGGAACCACTTCCATCGCGGCATCTCGGGCCTCGCGAGCCGATCGCTGGCGGACCTTGAAGGGGTAATTAGGGGGGTCATTTGGAGGAGGTGTTTGCTCCTCGCCAATTACAGGAACGCGCGGCGCCAACAACAAACACATACCGCCTCCTCGCGCGGCGGCGACTCGCGCGAGCCGCGCACGGTGAAGTGAACCAGCTGCGAGGAATCACCCCCCACCTCCGTCTCTCTCTCTCTCTCCCCCACTGCGTTCACCGTGCGAGGGGGCCGAGAGGAGGGGGGCGAGAGAGGGGGGCGAGAGAGGGGGGCGAGAGAGGGGGGCGAGAGAGGGGGGCGGGCGAGAGAGGGGGGGCGAGAGGGGGGGGCGAGAGAGGGGGGCGAGAGAGGGGGGCGAGAGAGGGGGGCGAGAGAGGGGAGGGGCGAGAGAGGGGGGGGCGAGAGAGGGGGGGCGAGAGAGGGGGGGGGCGAGAGAGGGGGGGGCGAGGAGGGGGGGGCGAGAGAGGGGGGGGCGAGAGGGGGGGGGGCGAGAGGGGGGGGGCGAGAGAGGGGGGGCGAGAGAGGGGGGGGGCGAGAGAGGGGGGGGGCGAGAGAGGGGGGGGGGGGGGGGGCGAGAGAGGGGGGGGCGAGAGAGGGGGGGGGCGAGAGAGGGGGGGGGCGGAGAGAGGGGGGGGGCGAGAGAGGGGGGGGGCGAGAGGGGGGCGAGAGAGGGGGGGGGGAGAGAGGGGGGGGCGAGAGAGGGGGGGCGAGGGGGGGGGGGGCGAGAGGGGGGGGGGGCGAGAGGGGGGGGGGGCGAGAGGGGGGGGGGGCGAGAGGGGGGGGGGGGGGGGCGAGAGGGGGGGGGGGGGGGGAAGGGGCGAGAGAGGGGGGCGAGAGAGGGGGGCGAGAGAGAGGGGGGGGGGGAGAGGGGGGCGAGAGAGGGGGGCGAGAGGGAGCGAGGGAGGGGGCCGAGAGAGAGAAGAGGCGAGGAGGGGGGCGAGGGGATCTGTCTTAGGGCGGTCGACCACCACCAGCTCGGGCGAGACTGTTGGGGTGTACAGCTAGCTCCACCATGATGTCTGACGTTCCATGGGAGCCTTCGGCAGGGGGTGCTCGAGAGGGGGTACGGGGCTGCGTTTCATCCTCACCACCCTCACCACCCTCACCACCCTCACCATCCTCGCCACCCTCACCACCCTCACCACCTTGCCACCCTCACCACCTCTGCCCAGAGAATATTATTATTGAGTGCTGCCACGTGTCCACAGACGACCGTGTATGATGGACAGGCCAACGCGCTAATACATCACAGCTGTGTGGAGTAATTAATGTAGGAGACTAATTACACTTAAATATATTTCTGAGTGTTTTGAGAATTATGAGCGTTTATTATTACACTTTGTGTAAATAATAATAAGAGTTTTTTTAAATATTTATAAAACATACAATCTTGGGATTTGTGGATGCGGTTTGATAGCTGCTCAGCCGTAGGGGGCTGTGGGGGCGTGGCGCAGGGGGGGGGGGGGGATTGACTCAACCCATCATCCCCTCCCTCGTGGGGGTCTATAAAACGAATACCACTTGGATAGGGGACAGGCGTCCCATGGTTGTACCATAGACAGACTCTGCCCCCACGCAGGAACGTGTAATGCCACGTGCAATGTCACGTGTCATGTCAATGTCACGTGCAAAGTCACGTGTCATGTCAATGTCACGTGTCATGTGCAATGTCACGTGTCATGTGAAAGTCACGTGTCACGTCAATGTCACGTGACATGTCAATGTCACGTGTCATGTCAATGCCACGTGCAAAGTCACGTGTCATGGCAATGTCACGTGCAATGTCACGTGTCATGTCAATGTCACGTGCAATGCCACGTGTAATGTCACTGTTACTTGTCATGTCACGTGTCATGTCACTGTCACGTGTCATGTTACGTGTTATGTCACGTGTGACGAGCGTGACTCGTCAATGCTCACCCAATGCGTGCAGCAGGAGTAGTCTGGCTGCTGCTGAGACATCTCCACGTGACGCACGAGCCACTTCGTGTTGGGCCACCCTCTGTGATAGTCCAGTCGCTTCTTGAAGAAGAGCTCTGTAGCTAAGTGCGCCTTACCTGGTGAAAAAAAAAGTTTCAATAGTTACGAAAGATATATTGAAGAGAGGGGGGGGGGGGGTGCGAAGTGAAATCACCACTAGAGCTACTTGGGCGTCCTGAGCTTTTATTTTTGATTACTTTGCGAACGCTTAGCGCGCCACCACTGATCCACACCTCCTCCCCCCTTAGCCCAACCCCCCCACCCCCATCCCCCTCCCCCCTTAGCCCCCCCCCATCTCCCTCCTCCCCCCTTAGCCCCCCCATCCCCCTCCCCGCCACCCGCCACCCCCCGAATCCCCAGGACGCACTAAACCGGTTTTATAATTAGCACCGAACCCATCTCGGGCAAGAGTCCCAGGGTGGGAGTCAGGAGACGTCACGCAGCGACGAGAGCCTTGCACCACGAGAAGGAAGCGAGAGACGGGGACATCAACATCATCATCGTCGCCATCACCATCATCGCGATCATAGTTTTCCATCATCATCGCCATTATCATCATCATCATCGCCATCACCATCGCCAACAACATCGCCATCATCATGGTCATCACCATCATCATTTGCCATCGTTATTGCCATCATCGCCATCATCATCATCATCTCCACCATCATCATTATCGCCACCATCATGATCATCGCCACCATCATCATCATCATCGCCACCATCATCATCACCATCGCACCATCATCATCACCACCATCATCATCGCCACTACCATCATCATCATCACCACCATCATCATCATCGCCACCATCATCATCGCAATCATCATCACCATCTTCATCGCCACCATCATCATCATCGCCACTACCATCATCGCACTAATCATCATCATCGCCACCATCATCATCATCATCGCCACCACCATCATCATCACCATCGCCACCATCATCATCACCACCATCATCATCGCCACTACCATCATCATCATCACCACCATCATCATCATCGCCACCATCATCATCGCAATCATCATCACCATCTTC
Source organism: Lethenteron reissneri (assembly GCF_015708825.2). Taxonomy (NCBI): domain Eukaryota; kingdom Metazoa; phylum Chordata; class Hyperoartia; order Petromyzontiformes; family Petromyzontidae; genus Lethenteron; species Lethenteron reissneri. The sequence goes on from NW_026891797.1 coordinate 9,502, forward strand.
ATCGCCACCATCATCATCATCGCCACTACCATCATCGCCACTACCATCATCATCATCGCCACCATCACCACCATCATCATCACTGAGGCGTCTTCCCATGGAAGCGCACCGAGGACTGCACTCAACGCGGCCGCGGCGGTGAACGCACCACCGGGGAGACGGAGCGGCAAAATGGTCCCGCGTGCACACGCTGCTGCGTTGGTGATGCCGCAGCGGTTTGGCGAGGCCTTCATCGAGCAGTGGATAGACCATGGCTTTTAATAGACGACGACGACGATGATGATGCTGCTGCTGGTGACGATGATTGTCAATTCGTTCTAGATTTGAAGCTTTCGTGACTGCAAGGATTCATATTCTTAGGTTTTTTCGGTAAAGTCACGTAGGTAAAAAATGTAATTAATGAAAGTAAAATAAAAATAAAATAAAAATCACGACGTTTCGGAGGCAACACAAGCTTCCGTCTTCAGGTGGAACCGTCACAGCACGATAGCTGTATCAAGTGATACAGCTATCACAACACTTGATACAGCTATCGTGCTGTGACAGTTCTCGGGACCTCCCTTTTATGCTCCTGAGAGGCGTGGCCTCGCTCCGCCTTCGGTCACGCCCCCTTCTGGATCTCACCAGAAGGTTCTCCACCGAGCACCACGTGTCCCTCAAGCCACCCTATTGGCCCCCTCGCTACCCTGTCACGGTCACGTGCCCTCTCTCGGGTTTACCCAGACTACTCTTTTGTTCTTTCGGTAAAGTCACGTATAAAGAGAAAATAATAATAAATTAAATACTAGCATACGACGTTTCGATTGCAGCACAAGCAATCATCATCAGGTATAAATGAAATAGAAACACAAATATAGTATACTTAGAAATGTAATGTAATACAACGTAATTAACCAGGTACGGTGTTGACTGTTATGTTATCCTACTCTCTGTTGTATTACATTACATTTCTAAGTATACTAGATTTGTGTTTCTATTTCATTTATATCTGATGATGATTGCTTGTGTTGCAATCGAAACGTCGTATGCTAGTATTTAATTTATTATTTTATCTTTATACGTGACTTTACCGAAAGAACCAAAGAGTAATTCCTGCAGTCACGAAAGCTCCAAATTAAGTATTCACCTAGACCAGCGGTCGGGAACCTATGGCTCGCGAGCCATATATGGCTCTTTCGGTGACGGCATATGGCTCCCAGACAATTTTGAGCTGAAAAAAATAATTTAAAATACTTGTGATATTGCTTAATAATACTGTGTCATTTTTAAGTAAACAGAAATTAGTTATGAAGATAAATTTCACGGGTCACGGGGCCTCAACGCCTGCATGAAGCTCAACCTCACCGTATGAACCAGACTACAAGGCCATCAGCAAAACCACGCGGCACCAGAAGTCGCATTAAAAGTAAGACATTTAATTTATTATACGTTAAAAATACTATATGGCTCTCAATGCAATATATTTAGAAATATTTGGCTTTTATGGCTCTCCCAGTCAAAAAGGTTCCCGACCCCTGGGTTAGACTGTCACGTCCTCGCTTGCCCTCTTCTCTCTCTGACCGTCACCAGAACCATGCCCCCTCTAGGGCAGCTTCCATGCCACGTCTACTCTGGTGCCAGAGAGAGACTCAGGACGCACAGTCACACACACAGCCGGCGCTAAACGCCATACTGACTCCATTTAAGTCACTACACTTTGTGCACTTGTGACACCGCCGACCCCCTAACCCCCCTAACCCCCCTCACTGCTTCACCCCCCCTCTCCCCACCCCCGGCCCTGCCCTGAGGGTGGCTGGGCTGACGGGATGAGTGAAGGCCACTGCCAGGCGGAGTCGTTTGCTCCGCTCAACAAATCGATTCGGCTCACACCATTTGGAAACGCGCCTCTTCAAGTTCGTAATTTACCCGGTTCTTTGTCAGTTTCATTGATTACGCAGTTATCCGCGTATTTGTTTATATATCGGATTGCTTATTTGTCTGTCCATGATAGAGGTGTTTTTTATTAGTGTGCGTTAGATCGCGTAAATATAAATGTGTCGTTAAACCCGCCACCACCCGACAATTAGTGAAGGTTTGTCACGTAAGCAAAACGTGCCAATTCGTTACTAGTTCAGCGCACGTGTGTGTGTTGCAGAGTAAACCCACGACGTTACAATTCGAGTTACGACGTTGCGCCGGTAATTAGAGCCAGCATCGTCAGACGACTGCCAGAAGAAGAGAAGAAACAACCCTCTATTATGGGTTAACATCGGGCGCGAAAGCCTACGTTGTTGATTTGTCCGTGCATGATGTCGTGCGTTCGTTTACGCCTTTTGTTTTCCACGCGGAAATAGTCTAAGAGCTCCACTCCAGGATGGAGTGGAGCGAGATTGGCGGGGGGGGGGGGGGGCTAAGACAGAGGGGGGGTAAAGGTAGGGGGGTTGAGGAGGGTTGAGGAGGCGATGGGGGTGAGGGTTGGTGGGTGGAGGTGACGGGAGCGAGGCTCACAACAACGAATGTAACGCAGAGAGTTGGCAACAGTAGTGAGCACAGCCGGTGTATCTGCCAGTCATCTCAGTCAGTCAACCCGCGGCTCCTGGGTCTGTCCCGTGACCTCCTGCCAGCGGGCCTTTGACACTTCACGTGGTCTCAAGGTGCACCGCGCCTGGCACAGGCGTCGTGGTGACGCCAACGCCTGTGCGTTGGCGTCACCACGACGGTTGCTGCTTGTGAGTGTGATATTTTCCGGAACGCAGCTCGATTTGGCATAAAGAACTACCGATCGACTATGGTGCAAGATACGCCCATGCATAAAAACCCCTAAAATATTGTACCACTGTTGATGGAAACGTTTATAACGAAAATTGCAAGTTTAAATAAAAACAGTCAAAATAATATATTCTTTGTTCTTTCGGTAAAGTCACGTAGAAGGGAAATAATAAAATAATATAAATAAAAACAATACAAAATTCATAATAATGTTTTTTTTAATTCCCAGCACGTTAATGAAATCTGCAAGAAGTCGAACCCACCGCGCTGGGTCGAGATGACTTCGGCTTTTGGAAATATTCAAATCTTACTGCGAAACGCCACCACCCTATCTGCGACCCTGGGGTGTGGGTGGGAAGGAGGGGGGGGGGCGTGGAGGTGGGGGGTGTTGCGGGGGGGGGGGGGCGTGAAGGGGGGTAGGTGTGGGGGTATGGCATCACGCTGTGTCGCTGGGGTTAGGAGGCAGCATTAGGATGAGAGGTGAAGGGAGCAGGCGTGGATTGTCAGCGGAGAGCGCCAGCCATACTCACGGTGCGTGCCTGTGTGTGTGTGCGAGGCTATACGGGGGATCTTTACCTTTGTGCGTGTGCCTCTCTCTCTCTCTCAGGCGTCTCTGCGCTAGTGTCTCTTGAGTGACTGTGTCTATGCGCAGCGTAGAGGTTGACGCGCTTTGCGCTAAGAACCCGGCGACACGGCTTCGATTCCCGCTCACGGCCAACGTCAGTGGCGATAATCTGAACCGGTACTGGGCCTCCCCTAGGTCGACTCGGCCTCAACATGAGTACCTGGTGCGGTGTGTAAACATCGCCACTCGGGAGACAAAGTCGGCCGGGCGTGGTACTGGCCACCCACTCCCGCGTGTGCCGTGTCGGCCTTCATAGGGGTTCGCTAACAGCACTTGCCCCAAAAGTACGTCAAAGGCTATACGGGGGATCTTTGTCTTTGTCTCGGTATGTTCTGCATGGGTTCTTTCCTCCCAAAGCTAAACACTCACATCCCGGAACAATGTAACTGAAAATGGCCAAAGCATCCCCAGTGCTGCAAAAAAAAGAAATCACATGCAAATCGCCGTGTAAAGAACTATGAACTATTTTTTACCAGGTTAGGCCCCATTGAGCTATGTAGCTCTTTTTTCAGAAGCGACCTGGCCACAAATAATCTCTCGACGAAGTGGCTTATCACGTGGAAATTTATAGCAGCCAAATACTCTGAACGCGTGATGATGTTGATTCTAAATGTGGAGGGAAATACTGGAGGAGCCGGAGAAAAATCCACGCGATCACGGGGAGAGAGAAGGAGACGCCGCAAACTCCAAATATGCAGCAGCCGCCAGGGTCGGGATCGGGATCGAACCCATGACATCCTGTATACCGGGCGAGGTAGTTAACATCTCGCCACCGTGGCCCCCACTCACCTGGGATCACGCAGACAGCAGCTGTAGCAGTAACGTCGCCTTCACGCCGTCTCCCTACTGCGAGAAACCTCGTGAAACCGGAGCCTTGAGGTTTTCATGTAGAACTTCTTTCGCACCGTACGTAGCAAACCGTGCTATTCAGAGGTGCGGGGAAACACGCATAACGCAAACTATAAATTTAGATGAACGCAAATCATATGTTTTAATTCTAGATTTGAAACTTTCGTGACTGCAAGGATATTCTTAGTTTTTTCGGTAAAGTCACGTAGGCAAATCACATGTTCAGTGGGGGCGAGAAGGGGGTGGGGGTGAGGCTGAGACAAAGGCGGCCGGGCGTGGTGTTGGCCGACCTCGTGTGCCGTGCCCGCCTTCGTAAGTGCTCGTTGACAGCACTTGTCCCTACAGTCTATTAAGGCCATTCGGGGGCTATTTTCTCAGAATCGTGAGCCGTAGCGCTGATGAAGCGTTTCCCGCGCTGTAACAACGAATCCGGCGACCCAAGTTTGATTCCCGCTCATGGCCAACAAAAACTAGTGACGAGTATCCTGAACCGGTCCTTGGGCCTCAACCTAGGTCGACTCAGCCTCAAATGAGTAGCTGGTGGCGATGTTTTACACACATCGCCACGAGGCCGTGCCGTGGTGCTGGCCCATCTACTCCCACGCGTGCCGTGCCGGCTTTCAGAAGTGCTGCTCGTCACCAGCACTTGCCTCGAAATGATGATCATTTTAGCGGCGCATTTCATCTGTTAGATCCCAATGCGGCCCAGCAAATAAACAGAATCTGGGTTAAACGGCCAGAGCTCGTTTGGGGGGGGAGGGGAAAATGGCTTGTTTTAAAGAGACGCGTTTTTAAGACGAACTTGAATGTAGCGAACGTTTCCGATCGTCTTGTGAGCAAAAAGAACAAGTATAACCCGTAAAAACAAAGTTTTTCACTCTAAATCCTTTATATGCGTGGCGGCTAGAGTCCTCTCGTCCTCTGGCTTGAGATGGCTGCCACCTATGGGTCAGATGATTGCATTGCACCATTAAGCAATTGGTGATTAAATATAATATTTTTGTCCTAAAAAGTGTAACATTTTGGAAAAAAATTGTCACGAACATTAATTGTCACGCAACGAGTCTGCGTACAAAATGTCAGCTCGATTGTATCACGGGAAGTGGGTTAAAAAACGACCGAAAGATTTGCACGGTCGTAAGCAAGCAAGCGAACTTAATATAAAGGATTAAAAAAAAAAGGCGAAGCGTTCCAAAGCTTTGGAGCTGCGTCGTGGCCAAATCGCGATCACCCCGACACGAACAAGAACCTTGGAACCCGCGGAGTCCCGAGTAGAAGAAGGAAGTCGATCCGCAGATCTCGGGGGGACCTCGTTGGAGTTCTAACGATGGATCACAATCGAGGTGTGTGGCTTGGACCGCGGTGAATATGAATGCGTCGTTTAATCCGTCACCATCCGACGCAGTGTCACATGGATATCGGTCGCGAAAGGCTGCGTGTCAGAGGTCACAACCGAGTACCCGATACCCGTACCCTACCCGATACCCGACTACCCGTACCCGGCCGGGTACGGGTAGCCGTTTGCGACCCTGGTGCGGCCGGGTACGGGTACGGGTAGGCCGTGAGTCACTGGTGAGTCACCGTTTGTCACTCATTTCGGGTAGGGTACGGGTACGGGTAGGGAACGGGTACAAGTACCCGTTTGCGACCCTGGTGCGGCCGGGTACGGGTAAGGAATCAAAACCCGTTTGCGACCTCTGCTGCGTGTTACACCAAAGACGAATCAGTTCGTGTAAATATTACGGGGGCAAAAGTCTGTTCGAGGCTATACGGGGGATCTTTGTATTTGTCTTTGGCGGGGGGGGGGGAGGTGGGGGGGTGGTGTGGGGGATCAAGCTGTGTCGTTGGGGTAAGTATGGAGCATTAGGGTCCTGGCGAGGGGAGTCGTGATGATTGGTGCGTGGAGAGCGGGGAGAGCGAAGGGAGGGCGAGGGGAGAGCGAGGGGGAGCGAGGGAGAGCGCCAGGGCTAATGATTTGGCGCTCACAGAGGGGGCGAGATATCTGGGGGCAGGCGCCGAGCGAGCGATAATTGAAAGTGTTACATTTAAATTAGAGCGAGATCATTTACGATTTTTAAGAAAGAATATAGGTTGAATGTTTTTTTCTCCTTTCTTCTTTAATATGTTTTTATTATTATTATATTATTATTATTTGCGTGCATTATAATGGGCCTAATATACGCGCGTAAAAATTGCGTTTTGTGCTTTTTGGGAGAGAGAGAGAAAAATATATATATAGAGAGAGAAAAATTAGAGTAATAATGAAATTAATTTTTATAGATTGGGGAAAATAAGTGGGAGGAGGGGGGGGGCGAGGGGTAGGGGGGGGGGGCAAGAGGTGAGGGGGGGGGCAAGAGGGTGGTGGGGGTGGGGGGATTCATTAACGCGTTTAATGAACGCAGCGACAGAATAGTAGCCGAGTGAGCGGAGCGTGATCTTCGTGGGCGAAGGAAGGGAGTCGCAATGGGAGGGAGAGGCGTTAACTTTGTCTCCGAGGCGACGCGGCACGCGCTGGGGGAGTGGAGGAGTCAAGGCCGCGGTCGTGGACGGTGCGACGCGAAAAGGAACGGGAAAGGGACAGGAGGAGGTCGGGCTCGAAGTCGCTACCCCCCCCCCCCCGCCACCAACCACTACCACCCAGCCCCAAGACGGACAAAGAAGAAGAGGGCACGGCCCAAGATGAGCAGCAGGAGGAGGGGACTAGGATTTTATTTTATTATTTTATTTATTTTTATTTTATTTATTATTATTTTATTTCACCTTCAATTAACCAGGTAAAAAATAAAAACCTTGAGGTTATGGAGGAGGAGGAGATAAGGGAGATGGTTATTACCTAGACCAGGGGTCGGCAACCAAAATAACAATAAGAGCCATTTCTTTCCAATTCGGTACAAAATTCAGTATTTCAAGAGCCGCAATGCATCTGAGTACATCGTACTCATCGTCAAGAAGCAGCCCGTAAAGAGCCGCATGCGGCTCCGGAGCCGTAGGTTGCCGACCCCTGACCTAGACAATATGTTGGGGATGAGAGGGTGATGATGGTGTTCATGATGAGAAGAGAAGGGAGAAGTCGAGCAGCACGGAGGAGGAGGAGTGGCGTCTGTTTTCACAGTGGGCGGGGAGAGGGTTTCAGAATGGGCGTGGCCCACAGAAGTCACGTGGTTTACGGGAGTCTTGATCTGATTTAATCATTGTTATTTACACGTGTAAGGGGCCATTGAGTACGTACGCATGGAGGGGGGTTAAACCAAATGCGTACGCTTGCATATGGGGGTTCTACTGACAATGTACGCATAGGAAACGGGGGGGGGGGGTGAAGCCTCGATAATAACAATGCAGTCGGCGGTGGACAATCTGTTTGCTTAAACACGTCAATATAATTCATCCTTGATCGTTTCTGCGTGGATTAAATATCGGCCGTTCTATAGGATTCTGGGGGGTGCGTCAAGCGTAGGTACGCAGGTGGGGGGGGGGGGGTGTAAAAAGTACGCAGGGAGTGGGGGAAGGGTCAAGTTTTGACAGATTTTTGCGTACCTCCTAAATGGATGGCCCCTAAGGCACAGATCCCATTACCCCATTATAACAACCAATGGCAATTAACTGCAAGGAATGGTTGAAGGTCTTAATAAAGATATGTACTGGATGTATCCATAAGAGGCTTTTTGGGTTAGTTCGCGTAAATAAAACGTGTCGTTCCCCCCCCCCCCCAAAAACCCCTCTGTTATGGATAATATTGGTCGAGAAAGCGTCCGTGTTAAACTACAACGATGATCCTGTACAGCCTCTAACAGACTGTTGGAGCAAGTTTCGATTAGATAGCACGGAGCAAAAGGGAGGCGGCCAACGCCACGCTCGACCGCCTTTGTCTCCCCAATGCTGATGTTTTATACACCGCACCAGGTACTCACTTGAGGCCGAGTCTACCTAGGGGAGGCTCAGACCCCGTGCAAATATTGCCCATTGTTATTGGTCGTGTGCGGGGAATCCAACTCGAGTCGGCAGGTATGGTCGATTCCCGCTCACGGCCAACACCGGTGACGATTATCTGAACCGGTCCTGGGCCTTCCCCCCTCCCCTAGGTCGACTCAGCCTTAAAAATGAGTACCCGCTGCAGTGTGTGAACATCACATCATTGGGGAGACGACGGGCGTTAATTGGTGCTCTCTGACAGAGCTTGCTCCAACAGTCTGCTCAAGGGCGAAATGGGGCATCTTTTGTCTGTGTTGCTATTTACTCTATTTATTTACATATTGTGTTACTATTTAAAGATTCGCATCGGTGCGTGCGTGTGTGTTGTGTACATTGTTAGTTATCGCACATACGTGTTACTGTTATACGGAGATTCATTTCAGCCGGAGCAGTGCGGAATACCGTTCCGGAACAGTTCAGAACCGTTCCGGAACAGTTCAGAACCGATCGGAGCGCTGTTCCAGAATAATCCGGAACAGACCGGAGAGCTGATCCGGAATAATCCAGAACAGAACGGAGCGCTGATCCGGAATAATCCGGAACAGAACGGAGCACTGATCCAGAATAATCTGGAACAGACCGAAGCGCTGATCCAGAATTATCTGGAACAGACCGGAGTGCTGATCCGGAATAATCCGGAACAGAACGGAGCGCTGATCCGGAATAATCCGGAACAGAACGGAGCACTGATCCAGAATAATCTGGAACAGACCGGAGCGCTGTTCCGGAATAATCCGGAACAGAACGGAGCACTGATCCAGAATAATCTGGAACAGGCCGGAGCACTGATCCAGAATTATCTGGAACAGACCGAAGTGCTGATCCGGAATAATCCGGAACAGAACGGAGCACTGATCCAGAATAATCCGGAACAGACCGGAGCGCTGTTCCGGAATAATCCGGAACAAACCGGAGCGCTGCACCGGAATATTGCCGAAAAGAACAGAATGCTGTTCTGGTGCAGCCCGGAACAGCTGGGAACAGAACCGGAACGTTGTTCTGCACGTCTCTCGGCTCGTTGTTGTGAGTGTCGCTCATCTGTCCTCCTGTTGGTGGCAGGCGACTGCCTCCGACTGCCCAGCAGCGTCCTTCGCGAGCCATCTCCACAGAGGCCGATCTTGACACCGCTGGTACCGATCTTCTGCTTGTCCGACCAGCTCCACATCCTCCTAGACCACACCAGTTCATCTATGATATAACAACTAAGGCAAAGACCCCCCCCCCGTACGTATTCATGTTGAACTTCTTGCTTGCTTCGAACGTAGCCAACCGTGATCATCGGAGCTGCGGGGGAAGGACAACAAACTCAACACAAGAAGCCGTTCTCAATAAACGAGTTTTCAATCTCGATGATTTAAAGTTCATAGCTCAAGTGGCTTTCTAATAGCGGAAGGAAGAGCGTTCCAGACGGCCGCAGAATTGCCGTTAGCGATCATCTATGAAGGCCGGAACGGCACACGTGGGGTTGGTAGCGAGCACCACGCCAGGCCGCCTTTGTCTCCCCAGTCGTGACTTTCACACACAGCGCAGCAAGCACTCATTTGAGGCTAATTCAACCTCGGGCAAGCCTTTGACCGGTTCAAATAATCGCCACTGATGCCGGCTGTGCGCAGTAAATCGAACACGTGTCCGAAAAGGGTTCTTAGCGCAGTGCGCTAACCACTGCACCACCGTTCCCTCCATATGAACAAAAAAAAACAAGGCAAATATAAAGATCCCCCGTAGAGAATGAACAGAAGTTTGGGGCAAGTGCTGCGAGCGAGCTCTGTGCTGTGATTGTGACAGCACTAAGCGCGCACGAACGCGCGTTGCGTTGACGCAGCCAGCGGTGGTCGTCACGACAGCGATGGGACCATCAGGGGGTGCATGGGGGATCACGGGGGGTGGGGGTGAGCGACAGCGGGGGGGTGATGGAAGCGACATCATCGTCACTATCAACATCATCATCAGCAGCAGAAGCAGCAGCAGCAAATAGTTTTATAAACACCAATTTACTTTCCC
>NW_026891798.1:0-19611 GCF_015708825.2 Lethenteron reissneri
TACGGGGCCTCGTTTCTCTCGCTCCGAATTCCCTGGAGCTGGCAAAACGCTCATTATAGTGTCGCCAAATATCGTCCGAACGTCACGAAACTTCCACACGCCTTTCCAGCAGATTTGCTCGTGCACCAAAAAAAGTCAAAATTTTTACACACAGACCCCATCAAACGGTAGAAATTGGCCGGGATTGCTCTCATGTGCGTTACGGGGCCTCGTTTCTCTCGCTCCGAATTCCCTGGAGCTGGCAAAACGCTCATTATAGTGTCGCCAAATATCGTCCGAACGTCACGAAACTTCCACACGCTTTTCCAGCACACATAGACCCCATCAAACGGTAGAAAGTGGCCGGGATTGCTCTCATGTGCGTTACGGGCCTCGTTTCTCTCTCGCTCCAATTCCCTGAGCTGGGAAATCGCTCATTTTAGTGTCGCCAAAATATCGTAGGAACGTCACGAACCTTCCACACGCTTTTCCAGCAGATTTGCTCGTGCCCAAAAAACTTCAAAATTTTTACACATAGACCCCATCAAACGGTAGAAATTGGCCGGGATTGCTCTCATGTGAGTTACGGGCCTCGTTTCTCTCGCTCCGAATTCCCTGGAGCTGGGAAATCGCTCATTTTAGTGTCGCCAAATATCGTAGGAACGTCACGAACCTTCCACACGCTTTTCCAGCAGATTTGCTCGTGCACCAAAAACGTCAAAATTTTTACACATAGACCCCATCAAACGGTAGAAATTGGCCGGGATTGCTCTCATGTGCGTACGGGGCCTCGTTTCTCTCGCTCCGAATTCCCTGAAGCTGGGAAATCGCAATTTTTTGTGTCGCCAAATATCGTAGCAACGTCACGAACCTTCCACACGCTTTTCCAGCAGATTTTCTCGTGCACCAAAAAAAGTCAAATTTTTACACACAGACCCCATCAAACGGTAGAAATTGGCCGGGATTGCTCTCATGTGCGTTACGGAGCATCGTTTCTTTCGCTCCGAATTCCCTGGAGCTGGCAAAACGCTCATTTTAGTGTCGCCAAATATGGTCCGAACGTCACGAACTTCCACAACGCCTTTCCAGCAGATTTGCTCGTGCACCAAAAAAAAGTCAAAATTTTTACACATAGACCCCATCAAACGGTAGAAAATTGGCCGGGATTGCTCTCATGTAAGTTACGGGCCTCGTTTCTCTCGCTCCAAATTCCCTGAAGCTGGGAAATCGCAATTTTTTGTGTCGCCAAATATCGTCCGAACGTCACGAAACTTCCACACGCCTTTCCAGCAGATTTGCTCGTGCACCAAAAAAAGTCAAAATTTTTACACACAGACCCCTCAAACGGTAGAAATTGGCCGGGATTGCTCTCATGTGCGTTACGGAGCATCGTTTCTTTCGCTCCGAATTCCCTGGAGCTGGCAAAACGCTCATTTTAGTGTCGCCAAATATGGTCCGAACGTCACGAAACTTCCACACGCCTTTCCAGCAGATTTGCTCGTGTACCAAAAAAAGTCAAAATTTTTACACATAGACCCCATCAAACGGTAGAAATTGGACGGGATTGCTCTCACGTGCGTTACGGGGCCTCGTTTCTCTCGCTCCGAATTCCCTGGAGCTGGCAAAACGCTCATTATAGTGTCGCCAAATATCGTCCGAACGTCACGAAACTTCCACACGCTTTTCCAGCACACATAGACCCCATCAAACGGTAGAAATTGGACGGGATTGCTCTCATGTGCGTTACGGGGCCTCGTTTCTCTCGCTCCGAATTCCCTGAAGCTGGGAAATCGCTCATTATAGTGTCGCCAAATATCGTCCGAACGTCACGAAACTTCCACACGCTTTTCCAGCACACATAGACCCCATCAAACGGTAGAAATTGGCCGGGATTGCTCTCATGTGCGTTACGGGGCCTCGTTTCTCTCGCTCCGAATTCCCTGGAGCTGGGAAATCGCTCATTTTAGTGTCGCCAAATATCGTAGGAACGTCACGAACCTTCCACACGCTTTTCCAGCAGATTTGCTCGTGCACCAAAAAACTTCAAAATTTTTACACATAGACCCCATCAAACGGTAGAAATTGGCCGGGATTGCTCTCATGTGAGTTACGGGGCCTCGTTTCTCTCGCTCCGAATTCCCTGGAGCTGGGAAATCGCTCATTTAGTGTCGCCAAATATCGTAGGAACGTCACGAACCTTCCACACGCTTTTCCAGCAGATTTGCTCGTGCACCAAAAAACGTCAAAATTTTTACACATAGACCCCATCAAACGGTAGAAATTGGCCGGGATTGCTCTCATGTGCGTTACGGGGCCTCGTTTCTCTCGCTCCGAATTCCCTGAAGCTGGGAAATCGCAATTTTTTGTGTCGCCAAATATCGTAGCAACGTCACGAACCTTCCACACGCTTTTCCAGCAGATTTTCTCGTGCACCAAAAAAAAGTCAAAATTTTTACACACAGACCCCATCAAACGGTAGAAATTGGCCGGGATTGCTCTCATGTGCGTTACGGGGGCCTCGTTTCTCTCGCTCCGAATTCCCTGGAGCTGGCAAAACGCTCATTATAGTGTCGCCAAATATCGTCCGAACGTCACGAAACTTCCACACGCTTTTCCAGCACACATAGACCCCATCAAACGGTAGAAATTGGACGGGATTGCTCTCACGTGCGTTACGGGGCCTCGTTTCTCTCGCTCCGAATTCCCTGGAGCTGGCAAAACGCTCATTATAGTGTCGCCAAATATCGTCCGAACGTCACGAACCTTCCACACGCTTTTCCAGCACACATAGACCCCATCAAACGGTAGAAATTGGCCGGGATTGCTCTCATGTGCGTTACGGGGCCTCGTTTCTCTCGCTCCGAATTCCCTGGAGCTGGCAAAACGCTCATTATAGTGTCGCCAAATATCGTCCGAACGTCACGAAACTTCCACACGCTTTTCCAGCACACATAGACCCCATCAAACGGTAGAAATTGGCCGGGATTGCTCTCATGTGCGTTACGGAGCATCGTTTCTCTCGCTCCGAATTCCCTGAAGCTGGGAAATCGCAATTTTTTGTGTCGCCAAATATCGTACGAACGTCACGAACCTTCCACACGCTTTTCCAGCAGATTTTCTCGTGCACCAAAAAAAAGTCAAAATTTTTACACACAGACCCCATCAAACGGTAGAAATTGGCCGGGATTGCTCTCATGTGCGTTACGGAGCATCGTTTCTTCGCTCCGAATTCCCTGGAGCTGGCAAAACGCTCATTATAGTGTCGCCAAATATGGTCCGAACGTCACGAAACTTCCACACGCCTTTCCAGCAGATTTGCTCGTGTACCAAAAAAAGTCAAAATTTTTACACATAGACCCCATCAAACGGTAGAAATTGGCCGGGATTGCTCTCATGTGCGTTACGGGGCCTCGTTTCTCTCGCTCCGAATTCCCTGGAGCTGGCAAAACGCTCATTATAGTGTCGCCAAATATCGTCCGAACGTCACGAAACTTCCACACGCTTTTCCAGCACACATAGACCCCATCAAACGGTAGAAATTGGCCGGGATTGCTCTCATGTGCGTTACGGAGCATCGTTTCTCTCGCTCCGAATTCCCTGAAGCTGGGAAATCGCAATTTTTTGTGTCGCCAAATATCGTACGAACGTCACGAACCTTCCACACGCTTTTCCAGCAGATTTTCTCGTGCACCAAAAAAAGTCAAAATTTTTACACACAGACCCCATCAAACGGTAGAAATTGGCCGGGATTGCTCTCATGTGCGTTACGGAGCATCGTTTCTTTCGCTCCGAATTCCCTGGAGCTGGCAAACGCTCATTTTATTGTCGCCAAATATGGTCCGAACGTCACGAAACTTCCACACGCCTTTCCAGCAGATTTGCTCGTGCACCAAAAAAAGTCAAAATTTTTACACATAGACCCCATCAAACGGTAGAAATTGGCCGGGATTGCTCTCATGTGCGTTACGGGGCCTCGTTTCTCTCGCTCCGAATTCCCTGGAGCTGGCAAAACGCTCATTATAGTGTCGCCAAATATCGTCCGAACGTCACGAAACTTCCACACGCCTTTCCAGCAGATTTGCTCGTGCACCAAAAAAAGTCAAATTTTACACACAGACCCCATCAAACGGTAGAAATTGGCCGGGATTGCTCTCATGTGCGTTACGGGGCCTCGTTTCTCTCGCTCCGAATTCCCTGGAGCTGGCAAAACGCTCATTATAGTGTCGCCAAATATCGTCCGAACGTCACGAAACTTCCACACGCTTTTCCAGCACACATAGACCCCATCAAACGGTAGAAATTGGCCGGGATTGCTCTCATGTGCGTTACGGGGCCTCGTTTCTCTCGCTCCGAATTCCCTGGAGCTGGGAAATCGCTCATTTTAGTGTCGCCAAATATCGTAGGAACGTCACGAACCTTCCACACGCTTTTCCAGCAGATTTGCTCGTGCACCAAAAAACTTCAAAATTTTTACACATAGACCCCATCAAACGGTAGAAATTGGCCGGGATTGCTCTCATGTGAGTTACGGGGCCTCGTTTCTCTCGCTCCGAATTCCCTGGAGCTGGGAAATCGCTCATTTTAGTGTCGCCAAATATCGTAGGAACGTCACGAACCTTCCACACGCTTTTCCAGCAGATTTGCTCGTGCACCAAAAAAACGTCAAAATTTTTACACATAGACCCCATCAAACGGTAGAAATTGGCCGGGATTGCTCTCATGTGCGTTACGGGGCCTCGTTTCTCTCGCTCCGAATTCCCTGAAGCTGGGAAATCGCAATTTTTGTGTCGCCAAATATCGTAGCAACGTCACGAACCTTCCACACGCTTTTCCCAGCAGATTTTCTCGTGCACCAAAAAAAGTCAAAATTTTTACACACAGACCCCATCAAACGGTAGAAATTGGCCGGGATTGCTCTCATGTGCGTTACGGAGCATCGTTTCTTTCGCTCCGAATTCCCTGGAGCTGGGCAAAACGCTCATTTTAGTGTCGCCAAATATGGTCCGAACGTCACGAAACTTCCACACGCCTTTCCAGCAGATTTGCTCGTGCACCAAAAAAAGTCAAAATTTTTACACATAGACCCCATCAAACGGTAGAAATTGGCCGGGATTGCTCTCATGTGAGTTACGGGGCCTCGTTTCTCTCGCTCCAAATTCCCTGGAAGCTGGGAAATCGCAATTTTTGTGTCGCCAAATATCTCCAGAACGTCAACGAAACTTCCCAACCTTTCCAGCAGATTTGCTCGTGCACCAAAAAAAGTCAAAATTTTTAACACACAGACGCCCATCAAACGGTAGAAATTGCCGGGATTGCTCTCATGTGCGTTACGGAGCATCGTTTCTTTCGCTCCGAATTCCCTGGAGCTGGCAAAACGCTCATTTTAGTGTCGCCAAATATGGTACGAACGTCACGAAACTTCACACAGCCTTTCCAGCAGATTTGCCTCGTGTACCAAAAAAAGTCAAAATTTTTACACATAGACCCCATCAAACGGTAGAAATTGCGGATTGCTCTCACGTGCGTTACGGGGCCTCGTTCTCTCCTCGCTCCGAATTCCCTGGAGCTGGCAAAAACGCTCATTATAGTGTCGCCAAATATCGTCCGAACGTCACGAAACTTCACAGCAACAGCTTTTCCAGCACACATAGACCCCATCAAACGGTAGAAATTGGACGGGATTGCTCTCATGTGCGTTACGGGGCCTCGTTTCTCTCGCTCCGAATTCCCTGGAGCTGGGAAATCGCTCATTATAGTGTCGCCAAATATCGTCCGAACGTCACGAAACTTCCACACGCTTTCCAGCAGATTTGCTCGGCACCAAAAAAAGTCAAAATTTTTACACATAGACCCCATCAAACGGTAGAATTGGCCGGGATTGCTCTCATGTGCGTTACGGGGCCTCGTTTCTCTCGCTCCGAATTCCCTGGAGCTGGGAAATCGCTCATTTTAGTGTCGCCAAATATCGTAGAACGTCACGAACCTTCCACACGCTTTTCCAGCAGATTTGCTCGTGCACCAAAAAACGTCAAAATTTTTACACATAGACCCCATCAAACGGTAGAAATTGGCCGGGATTGCTCTCATGTGAGTTACGGGGCCTCGTTTCTCTCGCTCCGAATTCCCTGGAGCTGGGAAATCGCTCATTTTAGTGTCCGCCAAATATCGTAGGAACGTCACGAACCTTCCACACGCCTTTCCAGCAGATTTTCTCGTGCACCAAAAAACGTCAAATTTTTACACATAGACCCCATCAAAACGGTAGAAATTGGCCGGGATTGCTCTCATGTGCGTTACGGGGCCTCGTTTCTCTCGCTCCGAATTCCCTGAAGCTGGGAAATCGCAATTTTTGTGTCGCCAAATATCGTACGCAACGTCACGAACCTTCCACACGCTTTTCAGCAGATTTGCTCGTGCACCAAAAAAACGTCAAAATTTTTACACATAGACCCCATCAAACGGTAGAAATTGGCCGGGATTGCTCTCATTGTGCGTTACGGGGCCTCGTTTCTCTCGCTCCGAATTCCCTGGAGCTGGCAAAACGCTCATTATAGTGTCGCCAAATATCGTCGAACGTCACGAAACTTCCACACGCTTTTCCAGCACACATAGACCCCATCAAACGGTAGAAATTGGCCGGGATTGCTCTCATGTGCGTTACGGGCCTCGTTTCTCTCGCTCCGAATTCCCTGGAGCTGGCAAAACGCTCATTATAGTGTCGCCAAATATCGTCCGAACGTCACGAACCTTCCACACGCTTTTCCAGCACACATAGACCCCATCAAACGGTAGAAATTGGCCGGGATTGCTCTCATGTGCGTTACGGGGCCTCGTTTCTCCTCGCTCCGAATTCCCTGGAGCTGGCAAAACGCTCATTATAGTGTCGCCAAATATCGTCCGAACGTCACGAAACTTCCACACGCTTTTCCAGCACACATAGACCCCATCAAACGGTAGAAATTGGCCGGGATTGCTCTCATGTGCGTTACGGAGCATCGTTTCTCTCGCTCCGAATTCCCTGAAGCTGGGAAATCGCAATTTTTGTGTCGCCAAATATCGTACGAACGTCACGAACCTTCCACACGCTTTTCCAGCAGATTTTCTCGTGCACCAAAAAAAGTCAAAATTTTTACACACAGACCCCATCAAACGGTAGAATTGGCCGGGATTGCTCTCATGTGCGTTACGGAGCATCGTTTCTTTCGCTCCGAATTCCCTGGAGCTGGCAAAACGCTCATTATAGTGTAGCCAATATGGTCCGAACGTCACGAAACGTCCACACGCCTTTCCAGCAGATTTGCTCGTGTACCAAAAAAGTCAAAATTTTACACATAGACCCCATCAAACGTAGAAATTGGCCGGGATTGCTCTCATGTGCGTTACGGGGCCTCGTTTCTCTCGCTCCGAATTCCCTGGAGCTGGCAAAACGCTCATTATAGTGTCGCCAAATATCGTCCGAACGTCACGAAACTTCCACACGCTTTTCCAGCACATAGACCCCATCAAACGTAGAAATTGGCCGGGATTGCTCTCATGTGCGTTAACGGTAGCATCGTTTCTCTTCGCTCCGAATTCCCTGAAGCTGGGAAATCGCATTTTTTGTGTCGCCAAATATCGTACGAACGTCACGAACCTTCCACACGCTTTTCCAGCAGATTTTCTCGTGCACCAAAAAAAGTCAAAATTTTACACACAGACCCCATCAAACGGTAGAAATTGGCCGGGATTGCTCTCATGTGCGTTACGGAGCATCGTTTCTTTCGCTCCGAATTCCCTGAGCTGGCAAAAACGCTCATTTTATTGTCGCCAAATATGGTCCGAACGTCACGAAACTTCCACACGCCTTTCCAGCAGATTTGCTCGTGCACCAAAAAAAGTCAAAATTTTTACACATAGACCCCATCAAACGGTAGAAATTGGCCGGGATTGCTCTCATGTGCGTTACGGGGCCTCGTTTCTCTCGCTCCGAATTCCCTGGAGCTGGCAAAACGCTCATTATAGTGTCGCCAAATATCGTCCGAACGTCACGAAACTTCCACACGCCTTTCCAGCAGATTTGCTCGTGCACCAAAAAAAGTCAAAATTTTTACACACAGACCCCATCAAACGGTAGAAATTGGCCGGGATTGCTCTCATGTGCGTTACGGGGCCTCGTTCTCTCGCTCCGAATTCCCTGGAGCTGGCAAAACGCTCATTATAGTGTCGCCAAATATCGTCCGAACGTCACGAAACTTCCACACGCTTTTCCAGCACACATAGACCCCATCAAACGGTAGAAATTGGCCGGGATTGCTCTCATGTGCGTTACGGGGCCTCGTTTCTCTCGCTCCGAATTCCCTGGAGCTGGGAAATCGCTCATTTTAGTGTCGCCAAATATCGTAGGAACGTCACGAACCTTCCACACGCTTTTCCAGCAGATTTGCTCGTGCACCAAAAAACTTCAAAATTTTTACACATAGACCCCATCAAACGGTAGAAATTGGCCGGGATTGCTCTCATGTGAGTTACGGGGCCTCGTTTCTCTCGCTCCGAATTCCCTGGAGCTGGGAAATCGCTCATTTAGTGTCGCCAAATATCGTAGGAACGTCACGAACCTTCCACACGCTTTCCAGCAGATTTGCTCGTGCACCAAAAAACGTCAAAATTTTTACACATAGACCCCATCAAACGGTAGAAATTGGCCGGGATTGCTCTCATGTGCGTTACGGGGCCTCGTTTCTCTCGCTCCGAATTCCCTGAAGCTGGGAAATCGCAATTTTTTGTGTCGCCAAATATCGTAGCAACGTCACGAACCTTCCACACGCTTTTCAGCAGATTTTCTCGTGCACCAAAAAAAAGTCAAAATTTTTACACACAGACCCCATCAAACGGTAGAAATTGGCCGGGATTGCTCTCATGTGCGTTACGGAGCATCGTTTCTTTCGCTCCGAAGTCCCTGGAGCTGGCAAACGCTCATTTTAGTGTCGCCAAATAGGGTCCGAACGTCACGAAACTTCCACACCGCCTTTCCAGCAGATTTGCTCGTGCACCAAAAAAAGTCAAAATTTTTACACATAGACCCCATCAAACGGTAGAAATTGGCCGGGATTGCTCTCATGTGAGTTACGGGGCCTCGTTTCTCTCGCTCCAAATTCCCTGAAGCTGGGAAATCGCAATTTTTTGTGTCGCCAAATATCGTCCGAACGTCACGAAACTTCCACACGCCTTTCCAGCAGATTTGCATCGTGCACCAAAAAAAGTCAAATTTTTACACACAGACCCCATCAAACGGTAGAAATTGGCCGGGATTGCTCTCATGTGCGTTACGGGGCCTCGTTTCTCTCGCTCCGAATTCCCTGGAGCTGGCAAAACGCTCATTATAGTGTCGCCAAATATCGTCCGAACGTCACGAAACTTCCACACGCTTTTCCAGCACAACATAGACCCCATCAACGGTAGAAATTGGACGGGGATTGCTCTCATGTGCGTTACGGGCCTCGTTTCTCATCGCTACCGAATTCCCTGGAGCTGGCAAAACGCTCCTTATAGTGTCGCCAAATATCGTCCGAACGGCACGAAACTTCCCACACGCTTTTCCAGCACACATAGACCCCATCAAACGGTAGAAATTGGCCGGGATTGCTCTCATGTGCGTTACGGAGCCATCGTTTCTCTCGCTCCGAATTCCCTGGAGCTGGGAAATCGCTAAGTTTAGTGTCGCCAAATATCGTAGGACGTCACGAACCTTCCACACGCTTTCCGCAGATTTTGCTCGTGCACCAAAAAACTTCAAAATTTTTAAACACATAGACCCCATCAAACGGTAGAAGTGGCCGGGATTGCTCTCATGTGCGTTACGGGGCCTCGTTTCTCTCGCTCCGAATTCCCTGGAGCTGGGAAAATCGCTCATTTAGTGTCCGCCAAATATCGTAGGAACGTCACGAAACTTCCACACGCTTTCCAGCAGATTTGCTCGTGCACCAAAAAAACTTCAAAATTTTACACATAGACCCCATCAAACGGTAGAAATTGGCCGGGATTGCTCTCAGTGAGTTACGGGGCCTCGTTTCTCTCGCTCCGAATTCCCTGGAGCTGGGAAATCGCTCATTTAGTGTCGCCAAATATCGTAGGAACGTCACGAACCTTCCACACGCTTTTCCAGCAGATTTGCTCGTGCACCAAAAAAACGTCAAAATTTTACACACTAGACCCCATCAAACGGTAGAAATTGGCCGGGATTGCTCTCATGTGCGTTACGGGGCCTCGTTTCTCTCGCTCCGAATTCCCTGAAGCTGGGAAATCGCAATTTTTTGTGTCGCCAAATATCGTAGCGAACGTCACGAACCTTCCACACGCTTTTCCAGCAGATTTGCTCGTGCACCAAAAAACGTCAAAATTTTTACACACAGACCCCATCAAACGGTAGAAATTGGCCGGGATTGCTCTCATGTGCGTTACGGAGCATCGTTTCTCTTTCGCTCCGAATTCCCTGGAGCTGGCAAAAACGCTCATTTTAGTGTCGCCAAATATGGTCCGAACGTCACGAAACTTCCCACACGCCTTTCCAGCAGATTTGCTCGTGCACACAAAAAAAGTCAAAATTTTTACACATAGACCCCATCAAACGGTAGAAATTGGCCGGGATTGCTCTCATGTGCGTTACGGGGCCTCGTTTCTCTCGCTCCAGAATTCCCTGGAGCTGGCAAAACGCTCATTTTAGTGTCGCCAAATATCGTCCGAACGTCACGAAACTTCCACACACGCCTTTCCAGCAGATTTGCTCGTGCACCAAAAAAAAGTCAAAATTTTTACACACAGACCCCATCAAACGGTAGAAATTGGCCGGGATTGCTCTCATGTGCGTTACGGGGCCTCGTTTCTTCTCGCTCCGAATTCCCTGGAGCTGGCAAAACGCTCATTATAGTGTCGCCAAATATCGTCCGAACGTCACGAAACTTCCACACGCTTTTCCAGCACACATAGACCCCATCAAACGGTAGAAATTGGCCGGGATTGCTCTCATGTGCGTTACGGGGCCTCGTTTCTCTCGCTCCGAATTCCCTGGAGCTGGGAAATCGCTCATTTTAGTGTCGCCAAATATCGTAGGAACGTCACGAACCTTCCACACGCTTTTCCAGCAGATTTGCTCGTGCACCAAAAAACTTCAAAATTTTTACACATAGACCCCATCAAACGGTAGAAATTGGCCGGGATTGCTCTCATGTGAGTTACGGGGCCTCGTTTCTCTCGCTCCGAATTCCCTGAAGCTGGGAAATCGCTCATTATAGTGTCGCCAAATATCGTCCGAACGTCACGAAACTTCCACACGCTTTTCCAGCACACATAGACCCCATCAAACGGTAGAAATTGGCCGGGATTGCTCTCATGTGCGTTACGGGGCCTCGTTTCTCTCGCTCCGAATTCCCTGGAGCTGGGAAATCGCTCATTTTAGTGTCGCCAAATATCGTAGGAACGTCACGAACCTTCCACACGCTTTTCCAGCAGATTTGCTCGTGCACCAAAAAACTTCAAAATTTTTACACATAGACCCCATCAAACGGTAGAAATTGGCCGGGATTGCTCTCATGTGAGTTACGGGGCCTCGTTTCTCTCGCTCCGAATTCCCTGAAGCTGGGAAATCGCTCATTATAGTGTCGCCAAATATCGTCGGAACGTCACGAAACTTCCACACGCTTTTCCAGCACACATAGACCCCATCAAACGGTAGAAATTGGCCGGGATTGCTCTCATGTGCGTTACGGGGCCTCGTTTCTCTCGCTCCGAATTCCCTGGAGCTGGCAAAACGCTCATTATAGTGTCGCCAAATATGGTCCGAACGTCACGAAACTTCCACACGCCTTTCCAGCAGATTTGCTCGTGTACCAAAAAAAGTCAAAATTTTTACACATAGACCCCATCAAACGGTAGAAATTGGCCGGGATTGCTCTCATGTGCGTTACGGGGCCTCGTTTCTCTCGCTCCGAATTCCCTGGAGCTGGCAAAACGCTCATTATAGTGTCGCCAAATATCGTCCGAACGTCACGAAACTTCCACACGCTTTTCCAGCACACATAGACCCCATCAAACGGTAGAAATTGGCCGGGATTGCTCTCATGTGCGTTACGGAGCATCGTTTCTCTCGCTCCGAATTCCCTGAAGCTGGGAAATCGCAATTTTTTGTGTCGCCAAATATCGTACGAACGTCACGAACCTTCCACACGCTTTTCCAGCAGATTTTCTCGTGCACCAAAAAAAGTCAAAATTTTTACACACAGACCCCATCAAACGGTAGAAATTGGCCGGGATTGCTCTCATGTGCGTTACGGAGCATCGTTTCTTTCGCTCCGAATTCCCTGGAGCTGGCAAAACGCTCATTTTATTGTCGCCAAATATGGTCCGAACGTCACGAAACTTCCACACGCCTTTCCAGCAGATTTGCTCGTGCACCAAAAAAAGTCAAAATTTTTACACATAGACCCCATCAAACGGTAGAAATTGGCCGGGATTGCTCTCATGTGCGTTACGGGGCCTCGTTTCTCTCGCTCCGAATTCCCTGGAGCTGGCAAAACGCTCATTATAGTGTCGCCAAATATCGTCCGAACGTCACGAAACTTCCACACGCCTTTCCAGCAGATTTGCTCGTGCACCAAAAAAAGTCAAAATTTTTACACACAGACCCCATCAAACGGTAGAAATTGGCCGGGATTGCTCTCATGTGAGTTACGGGGCCTCGTTTCTCTCGCTCCGAATTCCCTGAAGCTGGGAAATCGCTCATTATAGTGTCGCCAAATATCGTCCGAACGTCACGAAACTTCCACACGCCTTTCCAGCAGATTTTCTCGTGCACCAAAAAAAGTCAAAATTTTTACACACAGACCCCATCAAACGGTAGAAATTGGCCGGGATTGCTCTCATGTGAGTTACGGGGCCTCGTTTCTCTCGCTCCGAATTCCCTGAAGCTGGGAAATCGCAATTTTTTGTGTCGCCAAATATCGTACGAACGTCACGAACCTTCCACACGCTTTTCCAGCAGATTTGCTCGTGCACCAAAAAACGTCAAAATTTTTACACATAGACCCCATCAAACGGTAGAAATTGGCCGGGATTGCTCTCATGTGCGTTACGGGGCCTCGTTTCTCTCGCTCCGAATTCCCTGGAGCTGGCAAAACGCTCATTATAGTGTCGCCAAATATCGTCCGAACGTCACGAAACTTCCACACGCTTTTCCAGCACACATAGACCCCATAAAACGGTAGAAATTGGCCGGGATTGCTCTCATGTGCGTTACGGGGCCTCGTTTCTCTCGCTCCGAATTCCCTGGAGCTGGCAAAACGCTCATTATAGTGTCGCCAAATATCGTCCGAACGTCACGAAACTTCCACACGCTTTTCCAGCACACATAGACCCCATCAAACGGTAGAAATTGGCCGGGATTGCTCTCATGTGCGTTACGGGGCCTCGTTTCTCTCGCTCCGAATTCCCTGGAGCTGGCAAAACGCTCATTATAGTGTCGCCAAATATCGTCCGAACGTCACGAAAACTTCCACACGCTTTTCCAGCACACATAGACCCCATCAAACGGTAGAAATTGGCCGGATTGCTCTCATGTGAGTTACGGGGCCTCGTTTCTCTCGCTCCGAATTCCCTGAAGCTGGGAAATCGCTCATTATAGTGTCGCCAAATATCGTCCGAACGTCACGAAACTTCCACACGCTTTTCCAGCACACATAGACCCCATCAAACGGTAGAAATTGGCCGGGATTGCTCTCATGTGCGTTACGGGGCCTCGTTTCTCTCGCTCCGAATTCCCTGGAGCTGGGAAATCGCTCATTTTAGTGTCGCCAAATATCGTAGGAACGTCACGAACCTTCCACACGCTTTTCCAGCAGATTTGCTCGTGCACCAAAAAACTTCAAAATTTTTACACATAGACCCCATCAAACGGTAGAAATTGGCCGGGATTGCTCTCATGTGAGTTACGGGGCCTCGTTTCTCTCGCTCCGAATTCCCTGAAGCTGGGAAATCGCTCATTATAGTGTCGCCAAATATCGTCCGAACGTCACGAAACTTCCACACGCCTTTCCAGCAGATTTTCTCGTGCACCAAAAAAAGTCAAAATTTTTACACACAGACCCCATCAAACGGTAGAAATTGGCCGGGATTGCTCTCATGTGAGTTACGGGGCCTCGTTTCTCTCGCTCCGAATTCCCTGAAGCTGGGAAATCGCAATTTTTTGTGTCGCCAAATATCGTACGAACGTCACGAACCTTCCACACGCTTTTCCAGCAGATTTGCTCGTGCACCAAAAAACGTCAAAATTTTTACACATAGACCCCATCAAACGGTAGAAATTGGCCGGGATTGCTCTCATGTGCGTTACGGGGCCTCGTTTCTCTCGCTCCGAATTCCCTGGAGCTGGCAAAACGCTCATTATAGTGTCGCCAAATATCGTCCGAACGTCACGAAACTTCCACACGCTTTTCCAGCACACATAGACCCCATAAAACGGTAGAAATTGGCCGGGATTGCTCTCATGTGCGTTACGGGGCCTCGTTTCTCTCGCTCCGAATTCCCTGGAGCTGGCAAAACGCTCATTATAGTGTCGCCAAATATCGTCCGAACGTCACGAAACTTCCACACGCTTTTCCAGCACACATAGACCCCATCAAACGGTAGAAATTGGCCGGGATTGCTCTCATGTGCGTTACGGGGCCTCGTTTCTCTCGCTCCGAATTCCCTGGAGCTGGCAAAACGCTCATTATAGTGTCGCCAAATATCGTCCGAACGTCACGAAACTTCCACACGCTTTTCCAGCACACATAGACCCCATCAAACGGTAGAAATTGGCCGGGATTGCTCTCATGTGCGTTACGGAGCATCGTTTCTCTCGCTCCGAATTCCCTGAAGCTGGGAAATCGCAATTTTTTGTGTCGCCAAATATCGTACGAACGTCACGAACCTTCCACACGCTTTTCCAGCAGATTTTCTCGTGCACCAAAAAACGTCAAAATTTTTACACATAGACCCCATCAAACGGTAGAAATTGGCCGGGATTGCTCTCATGTGCGTTACGGGGCCTCGTTTCTCTCGCTCCGAATTCCCTGGAGCTGGCAAAACGCTCATTATAGTGTCGCCAAATATCGTCCGAACGTCACGAAACTTCCACACGCTTTTCCAGCACACATAGACCCCATAAAACGGTAGAAATTGGCCGGGATTGCTCTCATGTGCGTTACGGGGCCTCGTTTCTCTCGCTCCGAATTCCCTGGAGCTGGCAAAAACGCTCATTATAGTGTCGCCAAATATCGTCCGAACGTCACGAAACTTCCACACGCTTTTCCAGCACACATAGACCCCATCAAACGGTAGAAATTGGCCGGGATTGCTCTCATGTGCGTTACGGGGCCTCGTTTCTCTCGCTCCGAATTCCCTGGAGCTGGCAAAACGCTCATTATAGTGTCGCCAAATATCGTCCGAACGTCACGAAACTTCCACACGCTTTTTCCAGCACACATAGACCCCATCAAACGGTAGAAATTGGCCGGGATTGCTCTCATGTGAGTTACGGGGCCTCGTTTCTCTCGCTCCGAATTCCCTGAAGCTGGGAAATCGCTCATTATAGTGTCGCCAAATATCGTCCCGAACGTCACGAAACTTCCACACGCTTTTCCAGCACACATAGACCCCATCAACGGTAGAAATTGGCCGGGATTGCTCTCATGTGCGTTACGGGGCCTCGTTTCTCTCGCTCCGAATTCCCTGGAGCTGGGAAATCGCTCATTTTAGTGTCGCCAAATATCGTAGGAACGTCACGAACCTTCCACACGCTTTTCCAGCAGATTTGCTCGTGCACCAAAAAACTTCAAAATTTTTACACATAGACCCCATCAAACGGTAGAAATTGGCCGGGATTGCTCTCATGTGAGTTACGGGGCCTCGTTTCTCTCGCTCCGAATTCCCTGAAGCTGGGAAATCGCTCATTATAGTGTCGCCAAATATCGTACGAACGTCCACGAACCTTCCACACGCTTTTCCAGCAGATTTGCTCGTGCACCAAAAAAACGTCAAAATTTTACACCATAGACCCCATCAAACGGTAGAAATTGGCCGGGGATTGCTCTCATGTGCGTTACGGGCCTCGTTTCTCTCGCTCCGAATTCCCTGGAGCTGGCAAAACGCTCATTATAGTGTCGCCAAATATCGTCCGAACGTCACGAAACTTCCACACGCTTTCCAGCACACATAGACCCCATAAATACGGTTAGAAATTGGCCGGGATTGCTCTCATGTGCGTTACGGGGCCTCGTTTCTCTCGCTCCGAATTCCCTGGAGCTGGCAAAACGCTCATTATAGTGTCGCAAATATCGTCCGAACGTCACGAAACTTCCACACGCTTTTCCAGCACACATAGACCCCATCAAACGGTAGAAATTGGCCGGGATTGCTCTCATGTGCGTTACGGGGCCTCGTTTCTCTCGCTCCGAATTCCCTGGAGCTGGCAAAACGCTCATTATAGTGTCGCCAAATATCGTCCGAACGTCACGAAACTTCCACACGCTTTTCCAGCACACATAGACCCCATCAAACGGTAGAAATTGGCCGGGATTGCTCTCATGTGCGTTACGGAGCATCGTTTCTCTCGCTCCGAATTCCCTGAAGCTGGGAAATCGCAATTTTTTGTGTCGCCAAATATCGTACGAACGTCACGAACCTTCCACACGCTTTTCCAGCAGATTTTCTCGTGCACCAAAAAAAGTCAAAATTTTTACACACAGACCCCATCAAACGGTAGAAATTGGCCGGGATTGCTCTCATGTGCGTTACGGAGCATCGTTTCTTTCGCTCCGAATTCCCTGGAGCTGGCAAAACGCTCATTATAGTGTCGCCAAATATGGTCCGAACGTCACGAAACTTCCACACGCCTTTCCAGCAGATTTGCTCGTGTACCAAAAAAAGTCAAAATTTTTACACATAGACCCCATCAAACGGTAGAAATTGGCCGGGATTGCTCTCATGTGCGTTACGGGGCCTCGTTTCTCTCGCTCCGAATTCCCTGGAGCTGGCAAAACGCTCATTATAGTGTCGCCAAATATCGTCCGAACGTCACGAAACTTCCACACGCTTTTCCAGCACACATAGACCCCATCAAACGGTAGAAATTGGCCGGGATTGCTCTCATGTGCGTTACGGAGCATCGTTTCTCTCGCTCCGAATTCCCTGAAGCTGGGAAATCGCAATTTTTTGTGTCGCCAAATATCGTACGAACGTCACGAACCTTCCACACGCTTTTCCAGCAGATTTTCTCGTGCACCAAAAAAAGTCAAAATTTTTACACACAGACCCCATCAAACGGTAGAAATTGGCCGGGATTGCTCTCATGTGCGTTACGGAGCATCGTTTCTTTCGCTCCGAATTCCCTGGAGCTGGCAAACGCTCATTTTATTGTCGCCAAATATGGTCCGAACGTCACGAAACTTCCACACGCCTTTCCAGCAGATTTGCTCGTGCACCAAAAAAAGTCAAAATTTTTACACATAGACCCCATCAAACGGTAGAAATTGGCCGGGATTGCTCTCATGTGCGTTACGGGGCCTCGTTTCTCTCGCTCCGAATTCCCTGGAGCTGGCAAAACGCTCATTATAGTGTCGCCAAATATCGTCCGAACGTCACGAAACTTCCACACGCCTTTCCAGCAGATTTGCTCGTGCACCAAAAAAAGTCAAATTTTTACACACAGACCCCATCAAACGGTAGAAATTGGCCGGGATTGCTCTCATGTGCGTTACGGGGCCTCGTTTCTCTCGCTCCGAATTCCCTGGAGCTGGCAAAACGCTCATTATAGTGTCGCCAAATATCGTCCGAACGTCACGAAACTTCCACACGCTTTTCCAGCACACATAGACCCCATCAAACGGTAGAAATTGGCCGGGATTGCTCTCATGTGCGTTACGGGGCCTCGTTTCTCTCGCTCCGAATTCCCTGGAGCTGGGAAATCGCTCATTTTAGTGTCGCCAAATATCGTAGGAACGTCACGAACCTTCCACACGCTTTTCCAGCAGATTTGCTCGTGCACCAAAAAACTTCAAAATTTTTACACATAGACCCCATCAAACGGTAGAAATTGGCCGGGATTGCTCTCATGTGAGTTACGGGGCCTCGTTTCTCTCGCTCCGAATTCCCTGGAGCTGGGAAATCGCTCATTTTAGTGTCGCCAAATATCGTAGGAACGTCACGAACCTTCCACACGCTTTTCCAGCAGATTTGCTCGTGCACCAAAAAACGTCAAAATTTTTACACATAGACCCCATCAAACGGTAGAAATTGGCCGGGATTGCTCTCATGTGCGTTACGGGGCCTCGTTTCTCTCGCTCCGAATTCCCTGAAGCTGGGAAATCGCAATTTTTTGTGTCGCCAAATATCGTAGCAACGTCACGAACCTTCCACACGCTTTTCCAGCAGATTTTCTCGTGCACCAAAAAAAGTCAAAATTTTTACACACAGACCCCATCAAACGGTAGAAATTGGCCGGGATTGCTCTCATGTGCGTTACGGAGCATCGTTTCTTTCGCTCCGAATTCCCTGGAGCTGGCAAAACGCTCATTTTAGTGTCGCCAAATATGGTCCGAACGTCACGAAACTTCCACACGCCTTTCCAGCAGATTTGCTCGTGCACCAAAAAAAGTCAAAATTTTACACATAGACCCCATCAAACGGTAGAAATTGGCCGGGATTGCTCTCATGTGAGTTACGGGCCTCGTTTCTCTCGCTCCAAATTCCCTGAAGCTGGGAAATCGCAATTTTTTGTGTCGCCAAATATCGTCCGAACGTCACGAAACTTCCACACGCCTTTCCAGCAGATTTGCTCGTGCACCAAAAAAAGTCAAAATTTTTACACACAGACCCCATCAAACGGTAGAAATTGGCCGGGATTGCTCTCATGTGCGTTACGGAGCATCGTTTCTTTCGCTCCGAATTCCCTGGAGCTGGCAAAACGCTCATTTTAGTGTCGCCAATATGGTCCGAACGTCAACGAAACTTCACACGAGCCGTTTCCAGCAGAATTGCTCGTGTACCCAAAAAAAGTCAAAATTTTTACACATAGACCCCGATCAAACGGTAGAAATTGGACGGGATTGCTCTCACGTGCGTTACGGGCCTCGTTTCCTCCTTTCGCTCCCGATTCCCTGGAGCTGTCAAACGCTCATTTATAGGTGTCGCAAAATATCGTCCGAACGTCACAAACTTCCACACGCTTTCCAATCACACATAGACACCATCAACGGTAGAATTGGACGGATTGCTCCTCATGTGCGTTTACTGGGCCTCGTTCTTACTTCTCTCCTCCGAATTCCCTGAAGGCTGGGAATCGCTCATTATAGTGTCGCAAATATAGTCCGAACGTCACGAAACTTCCACACCGCTTTTCCAGCACACATAGACCCCATCAAACGGTAGAAATTGGCCGGATTGCTCTCATGTGCGTTACGGGCCTCGTTTCTCTCGCTCCGAATTCCCTGGAGCTGGGAAATCGCTCATTTTAGTGTCGCCAAATATCGTAGGAACGTCACGAACCTTCCACACGCTTTTCCAGCAGATTTGCTCGTGCACCAAAAAACTTCAAAATTTTTACACATAGACCCCATCAAACGGTAG
>NW_026891799.1:0-19233 GCF_015708825.2 Lethenteron reissneri
CCCGTCCGAAATCCCGTACGAAATCCCGTCCGAAATCCCGTCCGAATCCAGTCCAAAATCCCGTACAAATCCCATACAAATCCTGTACGAAATCCCTTCCGAAATCTAAATCCGTCCAAATCTAAATCACGTCCGAAATCCCGTCCAAAAACCAGTCCGAAATCCCTTCCGAAATCCCGTACGAAATCCTGTACGAAATCCAGTCCGAAATCCTGAACAAAATCGAAATCCATACGATATCCCGGACGAAATCGAAATTTCGTACGAAATCGAAATCCCGTACGAAATCCCGTACGAAATCCCGTACGAAATCCCATCCGAAATCCGTCCGAAATCGCGTCCGAAATCCAGTCCGAAATCTCGTACGAAATCCAGTACGAAATCCCGTAAGAAATCCCGTACGAAATCCCGTCCAAAATCCCATCCGAAATCCTGTACGAAATCCCGTACGAAATCCCGTACGAAATCCCATACGAAATCCCGTCCGAAATCCCGTCTGAAATCCCGTCCGAAATCCATACGAAATCCCGTCCGAATCCCGTCCGAAATCCAGTCCGAAATCCCGTACGAAATCCCATACAAAATCCAGTTCGAAATCCAGTCCGAAATCTCATCCGAAATCCGTCCGAAATCCCGTCCGAAATCCGTCCAAAATCCTGTACGACATCCCGTACGAAATCCTGTACGAAATCCAGTCCGAAATCCCATCCGAAATCCCGTCCGAAATCCGTCCGAAATCCCTCCAAAATCCCGTACGACATCCCGTACGAAATCCTGTACGAAATCCCGTACGAAATCGAATCCCGTATGAAATTGAAATCCCGTACGAAATCCCGTCCGAAATCCCGTCCGAAATCCCGTCCGAAATCCCGTCCGAAATCCCGTCTGAAATCCTGTCCGAAATCCCGTCCGAAATCCCGTACGAAATCCTGTACAAAATCCCTACAAAATCCCATACGAAATCCCGTACGAAATCGAAATCCCGTACGAAATCCCGTAGGAAATCAAAATCCCGTCGGAAATCCCGTCAGAAATCCCGTACGAAATAGAAATCCCTACAAAATCCCGTACTAAATCGAAATCCCGTACGAAATCCCGTAGAAATCGAAATCCCATACGAAATCCCGTACGAAATCCCGTCTGAAATCGAAATCCCGTCCGAAATCCTGTACGAAATCGAAATCCCTTACAAATCCCGTTCGACATCCCGTACGAAATAGAAATCCCGTACGAAATCCCGTATGAAATCGAATCCCGTTCAAAATCCATACGAAATAGAAATCCCTACGAAGTCCCGTACGAAATCGAAATCCGTACGAAATCCCATCCGAAATCGAAATCCCGTCCGAAATCCCGTTCGAAATCCCAAATCCCGTCCGAAATCCCGTCCGAAATCCGTACGAAATCCAGTACGAAATCCCGTACGAAATCCCATATGAAATCCCGTCCGAAATCCCGTCTGAAATCCCGTCCGAAATCCCGTACGAAATCCCGTCCGAAATCCCGTCCGCCAGTCCAAAATCCCGTACGAAATCCCATACGAAATCCAGTACGAAATCCCGTACGAAATCCCATACGAAATCCCGTCCGAAATCCCGTCTGAAATCCCGTCCGAAATCCCGTACGAAATCCCGTCCGAAATCCGTCCGAAATCAGTCCATCCAAAATCCCGTACGAAAATCCCATACAAAATCCTGTACGAAATCCAGTCCGAAATCTCATCCGAAATCCCGTCCGAAATCCCGTCCGAAATCCCGTCCAAAATCCTGTACGACATCCCGTACGAAATCCTGTACGAAATCCAGTCCGAAATCCCGTCCGAAATCCCGTCCAAAATCCTGTACGAAATCCCGTACGAAATCCTGTACGAAATCCAGTCCGAAATCCCTCCGAAATCCCGTCCGAATCCCGTACGACATCCCGTACGAAATCCTGTACGAAATCCCGTACGAAATCGAATCCCGTATGAAATCGAAATCCCGTACGAAATTCCGTACGAAATCCCGTACGAAATCGAAATCCCGTACGAAATCCCATACGAAATCCCTTCCGAAATCTAAATCCGTCCAAAATCTAAATCACGTCGAATCCCGTCCAAAACCAGTCCGAAATCCCTTCCGAAATCCCGTACGAAATCCTGTATGAACCAGTCCGAAATCCCTACAAAATAGTAATCCCGTACGAATCCACAAATCGAAATCCCGTATGAAATCGAAATCCCGTTGAAATCCCGTACGAAATCCCGTATGAAATCGAAATCCCGTAAAATCGCATACGAAATCCCTTCTGAAATCTAAATCCCGTCCGATATCTAAATCCCGTCCGAAATCCCGTCCAAAAACCAGTCCGAAATCCCTTCCGAAATCCCGTACGAAATCTGTACGAAATCCAGTCCGAAATCCTGTACAAAATCGAAATCCCGTACGATATCCCGGACAAAATCGAAATTTCGTACAAAATCGAAATCCCGTACGAATCCCGTACGAAATCCCGTACGAAATCCCATCCGAAATCCCGTCCGAAATCGCGTCCGAAATCCAGTCCGAAATCCCGTACGAAATCCAGTACGAAATCCCATAAGAAATCCCGTACGAAATCCTGTCCGAAATCCCGTCCGAAATCCTGTACGAAATCCCGTACGAATCCCGTACGAAATCCCATACGAAATCCCGTCCGAAATCCCGTCTGAAATCCCGTCCGAAATCCCGTACGAAATCCCGTCTGAAATCCAGTCCGAAATCCCGTACGAAATCCATACAAAATCCTGTACGAATCCAGTCGAAATCTCATCCGAATCCCGTCCGAAATCCCGTCCAAATCCCGTTCAAAATCCTGTACGACATCCCGTACGAAATCCTGTACGAAATCCAGTCCGAAATCCCATCCGAAATCCCGTCTGAAATCCCGTCCGAAATCCCGTCCGAATCCCATCCAAAATCCCGTACGACATCCCGTACAAATCCTGTACGAAATCCCATACTAAATCGAAATCCCGTATGAAATTGAAATCCCGTACGAAATCCCGTCTGAAATCCCGTCCGAATCCAGTCCGAAATCCCGTCCGAAATCCCGTCTGAATCCTGTCCGAATCCGTCCGAATCCCGTACGAAATCCTGTACGAAATCCCATACAAAATCCCATACAAATCCCGTTCGAAATCGAAATCTCGTACGAAATCCCGTAGAAAATCGAAATCCCGTCGGAAATCCCGTCAGAAATCCCGTACGAAATAGAAATCCCTTACAAAATCCTACGAAATCGAAATCCCGTACGAAATTCCATAGGAATCGAAATCCATACGAAATCCCGTCCGAAATCCCGTCCAAAATCCTGTACGACATCCCGTACGAAATCCTGTACGAAATCCAGTCCGAAATCCCGTCCGAAATCCCGTCCAAAATCCTGTACGAATCCCGTACGAAATCCTGTACGAAATCCAGTCCGAAATCCATCGAAATCCCGTCCGAAATCCCGTCCGAAATCCCGTCCAAAATCCCGTACGACATCCCGTACGAAATCCCGTACGAAATCCCGTACGAAATCGAAATCCCGTACGAAATCCCATACGAAATCCCTTCCGAAATCTAAATCCCGTCCAAAATCTAAATCACGTCCGAATCCCGTCCAAAAACCAGTCCGAAATCCCTTCCGAAATCCCGTACGAAATCCTGTATGAAATCCAGTCTGAAATCCCCTACAAAATCGTAATCCCGTACGAAATCCCGTACGAAATCGAAATCCCGTATGAAATCGAATCCCGTTTGAAATCCCGTACGAAATCCCGTATGAAATCGAAATCCCGTACGAAATCGCATACGAAATCCCTTCTGAAATCTAAATCCCGTCCGATATCTAAATCCCGTCCGAAATCCCGTCCAAAAACCAGTCCGAAATCCCTTCCGAAATCCGTACGAAATCCTGTACGAAATCCAGTCCGAAATCCTGTACAAAATCGAAATCCCGTACAATACCCGGACGAAATCGAAATTTCGTACGAAATCGAAATCCCGTACGAATCCCGTACGAAATCCCGTACGAAATCCCATCCGAAATCCCTCCGAAATCGCGTCCGAAATCAGTCCGAAATCCCGTCCGAAATCCTGTACGAAATCCCGTACGAAATCCGTACGAAATCCCATACGAAATCCCGTCCGAAATCCCGTCTGAAATCCCGTCCGAATCCCGTACGAAATCCCGTCCAAAATCCAGTCCGAAATCCCGTACGAAATCCCATACAAAATCCTGTACGAAATCAGTCCGAAATCTCATCCGAAATCCGTCCAAAATCCTGTACGAAATCCCGTACAAAATCCTGTACGAAATCCAGTCCGAAATCCCATCCGAAATCCCGTCCGAAATCCAGTCCGAAATCCCGTACGAAATCCCATACAATCCAGTTCGAAATCCAGTCCGAAATCTCATCCGAAATCCCGTCCGAAATCCGTCCGAAATCCCGTCCAAAATCCTGTACGACATCCCGTACGAATCCTGTACGAAATCCATCCGAAATCCCATCCGAAATCCCGTCCGAAATCCCGTCCGAAATCCCGTCCAAATCCCGTACGACATCCCGTACGAAATCCTGTACGAAATCCCGTACGAAATCGAAATCCGTATGAAATTGAAATCCGTACGAAATCCCGTCCGAAATCCCGTCCGAAATCCCGTCCGAAATCCGTCCGAAATCCCGTCTGAAATCCTGTCCGAAATCCCGTCCGAAATCCCGTACGAAATCCTGTACAAAATCCCATACAAATCCCATACGAAATCCCGTACGAAATCGAAATCCCGTACGAAATCCGTAGGAAATCAAAATCCCGTCGGAAATCCCGTCAGAAATCCCGTACGAAAGAAATCCCTACAAAATCCCGTACTAAATCGAAATCCCGTACGAAATCCCGTAGGAAATCGAAATCCCATACGAAATCCCGTACGAAATCCCGTCTGAAATCGAAATCCCGTCCGAAATCCTGTACGAAATCGAAATCCCTTACAAAATCCCGTTCGACATCCGTACGAATATAAATCCCGTACGAAATCCCGTATGAAATCGAAATCCCGTTCAAAATCCCATACGAAATAGAAATCCCGTACGAAGTCCCGTACGAAATCGAAATCCCGTACGAAATCCCATTCGAAATCGAAATCCCGTCGAATCCCGTTCGAAATCCCGTCCGAATCCCGTCCGAAATCCCGTCCGAAATCCCTACGAAATCCAGTACGAAATCCCGTACGAAATCCCATATGAAATCCCGTCCGAAATCCGTCTGAAATCCCGTCCGAAATCCCGTACGAAATCCCGTCCGAAATCCCGTCGAAATCCAGTCCAAAATCCCGTACGAAATCCCATACGAAATCCAGTACGAAATCCCGTACGAAATCCCATACGAAATCCCGTCCGAAATCCCGTCTGAAATCCCGTCCGAAATCCCGTACGAAATCCCGTCCGAAATCCCGTCCGAAATCCAGTCCAAAATCCCGTACGAAATCCCATACAAAATCCTGTACGAAATCCAGTCCGAAATCTCATCCGAAATCCCGTCCGAAATCCCGTCCGAAATCCCGTCCAAAATCCTGTACGACATCCCGACGAAATCCTGTACGAAATCCAGTCCGAAATCCCGTCCGAAATCCCGTCCAAAATCCTGTACGAAATCCCGTACGAAATCCTGTACGAAATCCAGTCCGAAATCCCATCCGAAATCCCGTCCGAAATCCCGTACGACATCCCGTACGAAATCCTGTACGAAATCCGTACGAAATCGAAATCCCGTATGAAATCGAAATCCCGTACGAAATTCCGTACGAAATCCGTACGAAATCGAAATCCCGTACGAAATCCCATACGAAATCCCTTCCGAAATCTAAATCCCGTCCAAAATCTAAATCACGTCCGAAATCCCGTCCAAAAACCAGTCCGAAATCCCTTCCGAAATCCCGTACGAAATCCTGTATGAAATCCAGTCCGAAATCCCCTACAAAAGTAATCCCGTACGAAATCCCGTACGAAATCGAAATCCCGTATGAAATCGAAATCCGTTTGAAATCCCGTACGAAATCCTATGAAATCGAAATCCCGTACGAAATCGCATACGAAATCCCTTCTGAAATCTAAATCCCGTCCGATATCTAAATCCCGTCCGAAATCCCGTCCAAAACCAGTCCGAAATCCCTTCCGAAATCCCGTACGAAATCCTGTACGAAATCCAGTCCGAAATCTGTACAAAATCGAAATCCCGTACGATATCCCGGACAAAATCGAAATTTCGTACAAAATCGAAATCCCGTACGAAATCCCGTACGAAATCCCGTACGAAATCCCATCGAAATCCCGTCCGAAATCGCGTCCGAAATCCAGTCCGAAATCCCGTACGAAATCCAGTACGAAATCCCATAAGAAATCCCGTACGAAATCCTGTCCGAAATCCCGTCCGAAATCCTGTACGAAATCCCGTACGAAATCCCGTACGAAATCCCATACGAAATCCCGTCCGAAATCCCGTCTGAAATCCCGTCCGAAATCCCGTACGAAATCCCGTCCGAAATCCAGTCCGAAATCCCGTACGAAATCCCATACAAATCCTGTACGAAATCCAGTCCGAAATCTCATCCGAAATCCCGTCCGAAATCCGTCCAAAATCCCGTTCAAAATCCTGTACGACATCCCGTACGAAATCCTGTACGAAATCCATCCGAAATCCATCCGAAATCCCGTCTGAAATCCCGTCCGAAATCCCGTCCGAAATCCATCCAAAATCCCGTACGACATCCCGTACAAAATCCTGTACGAAATCCCATACTAAATCGAAATCCCGTATGAAATTGAAATCCCGTACGAAATCCGTCTGAAATCCCGTCCGAAATCCAGTCCGAAATCCCGTCCGAAATCCCGTCTGAAATCCTGTCCGAAATCCCGTCCGAAATCCCGTACGAAATCCTGTACGAAATCCCATACAAATCCCATACGAAATCCCGTTCGAAATCGAAATCTCGTACGAAATCCCGTAGAAAATCGAAATCCCGTCGGAAATCCGTCAGAAATCCCGTACGAAATAGAAATCCCTTACAAAATCCCGTACGAAATCGAAATCCCGTACGAAATTCCATAGGAAATCGAAATCCCATACGAAATCCCGTCCGAAATCCCGTCCAAAATCCTGTACGACATCCCGTACGAAATCCTGTACGAAATCCAGTCCGAAATCCCGTCCGAAATCCCGTCCAAAATCCTGTACGAAATCCCGTACGAAATCCTGTACGAAATCCAGTCCGAAATCCCATCCGAAATCCCGTCCGAAATCCCGTCCGAAATCCCGTCCAAAATCCCGTACATCCCGTACGAAAATCCCGTACGAAATCCCGTACGAAATCGAAATCCCGTACGAAATCCCATACGAAATCCCTTCCGAAATCTAAATCCCGTCCAAAATCTAAATCACGTCCGAAATCCCGTCCAAAAACCAGTCCGAAATCCCTTCCGAAATCCGTACGAAATCCTGTATGAAATCCAGTCCGAAATCCCCTACAAAATCGTAATCCCGTACGAAATCCCGTACGAAATCGAAATCCCGTATGAAATCGAAATCCCGTTTGAAATCCCGTACGAAATCCCGTATGAAATCGAAATCCCGTACGAAATCGCATACGAAATCCTTCTGAATCTAAATCCCGTCCGATATCTAAATCCCGTCCGAAATCCCGTCCAAAAACCAGTCCGAAATCCCTTCCGAAATCCCGTACGAAATCCTGTACGAAATCCAGTCCGAAATCCTGTACAAAATCGAAATCCCGTACAATATCCCGGACGAAATCGAAATTTCGTACGAAATCGAAATCCGTACGAAATCCCGTACGAAATCCCGTACGAAATCCCATCCGAAATCCCGTCCGAAATCGCGTCCGAAATCCAGTCCGAAATCCCGTCCGAAATCCTGTACGAAATCCCGTACAAAATCCCGTACGAAATCCATACGAAATCCCGTCCGAAATCCCGTCTGAAATCCCGTCCGAAATCCCGTACGAAATCCGTCCAAATCCAGTCCGAATCCCGTACGAAATCCCATACAAAATCCTGTACGAAATCCAGTCCGAAATCTCATCCGAAATCCCGTCCGAAATCCCGTCCGAAATCCCGTTCAAAATCCTGTACGACATCCCGTACGAAATCCTGTACGAAATCCAGTCCGAAATCCCATCCGAAATCCCGTCCGAAATCCCGTCCGAAATCCCGTCCGAAATCCCATCCAAAATCCCGTACGACATCCCGTACGAAATCCTGTACGAAATCCCGTACTAAATCGAAATCCCGTATGAAATTGAAATCCCGTACGAAATCCCGTCTGAAATCCCGTCCGAAATCCAGTCCGAAATCCCGTCCGAAATCCCGTCTGAAATCCTGTCCGAAATCCCGTCCGAAATCCCGTACGAAATCCTGTACGAAATCCCAAACAAAATCCCATACGAAATCCCGTTCGAAATCGAAATCCCGTACGAAATCCCGTAGGAAATCGAAATCCGTCAGAAATCCCGTCAGAAATCCCGTACGAAATAGAAATCCCTTACAAAATCCTGTACGAAATCGAAATCCCGTACGAAATTCCATAGGAAATCGAAATCCCATACGAAATCCCGTCTGAAATCCCGTCTGAAATCCCGTCCGAAATCCCGTACGAAATCCCGTCCGAAATCCCGTCCGAAATCCAGTCCAAAATCCCGTACGAAATCCCATACAAAATCCTGTACGAAATCCAGTCCGAAATCTCATCCGAAATCCTGTCCGAAATCCCGTCCGAATCCCGTCCGAAATCCCGTCCGAAATACCGTACGAAATCCAGTACGAAATCCCGTACGAAATCCCATACGAATCCCGTCCGAAATCCGTCTGAAATCCCGTCCGAAATCCCGTACGAAATCCCGTCCGAAATCCCGTCCGAAATCCAGTCCAAAATCCGTACGAAATCCCATACAAAATCCTGTACGAAATCCAGTCCGAAATCTCATCCGAAATCCCGTCCGAAATCCCGTCCGAAATCCCGTCCAAAATCCCGTCCGAAATCCCGTACGAAATCCTGTACGAAATCCCGTACGAAATCCTGTACGAAATCCCGTACGAAATCCTGTACGAAATCCAGTCCGAAATCCCATCCGAAATCCCGTCCGAAATCCCGTACATCCCGTACGAAATCCTGTACGAAATCCCGTACGAAATCGAAATCCCGTATGAAATCGAAATCCCGTACGAAATCCCGTACGAAATCCCGTACGAAATCGAAATCCCGTACGAAATCCCATACGAAATCCATTCCGAAATCTAAATCCCGTCCAAAATCTAAATCACGTCCGAAATCCCGTCCAAAACCAGTCCGAAATCCCTTCCGAAATCCCGTACGAAATCCTGTATGAAATCCAGTCCGAAATCCCCTACAAATCGTAATCCCGTACGAAATCCCGTACGAAATCGAAATCCCGTATGAAATCGAAATCCCGTTGAAATCCCGTACGAAATCCCGTATGAAATCGAAATCCCGTACGAAATCGCATACGAAATCCCTTCTGAAATCTAAATCCCGTCCGATATCTAAATCCCGTCTGAAATCCCGTCCAAAACCAGTCCGAAATCCCTTCCGAAATCCCGTACGAAATCCTGTACGAAATCCAGTCCGAAATCCTGTACAAAATCGAAATCCGTACGATATCCCGGACGAAATCGAAATTTCGAACGAAATCGAAATCCCGTACGAAATCCCGTACGAAATCCCGTACGAAATCCCATCCGAAATCCCGTCCGAAATCGCGTCCGAAATCCAGTCCGAAATCCCGTACGAAATCCAGTACGAAATCCCGTAAGAAATCCTGTACGAAATCCTGTCTGAAATCCCGTCCGAAATCCTGTACGAAATCCCGTACGAAATCCCGAAAAATCCCATACGAAATCCCGTCCGAAATCCCGTCTGAAATCCCGTCCGAAATCCCTTACGAAATACCGTCCGAAATCCCGTCCGAAATCCAGTCCGAAATCCCGTACGAAATCCCATACAAAATCCTGTACGAAATCCAGTCCGAAATCTCATCCGAAATCCCGTCCGAAATCCCGTCCGAAATCCCGTCCAAATCCTGTACGACATCCCGGACGAAATCCTGTACGAAATCCCGTCCGAAATCCCATCCGAAATCCCGTCCGAAATCCCGTCCGAAATCCCGTCCGAAATCCCGTCCAAAATCCCGTACGACATCCCGTACGAAATCCTGTACGAAATCCCGTACGAAATCGAAATCCCGTATGAAATTGAAATCCCGTACGAATCCGTCTGAAATCCCGTCCGAAATCCAGTCCGAAATCCCGTCCGAAATCCCGTCTGAAATCCTGTCCGAAATCCCGTCCGAAATCCCGTACGAAATCCTGAACGCAATCCCATACAAATCCCATACGAAATCCCGTACGAAATCGAAATCCCGTACGAAATCCCGTAGGAAATCGAAATCCCGTCGGAAATCCCGTCAGAAATCCCGTACGAAATAGAAATCCCTTACAAAATCCCGTACGAAATCGAAATCCCGTACGAAATTACATAGGAAATCGAAATCCCATACGAAATCCCGTCCGAAATCCCGTCTGAAATCCCGTCCGAAATCCCGTACGAAATCCCGTCCGAAATCCCGTCCGAAATCCAGTCCAAAATCCCGTACGAAATCCCATACAAAATCCTGTACGAAATCCAGTCCGAAATCTCATCCGAAATCCTGTCCGAAATCCCGTCCGAAATCCCGTCCAAATCCTGTACGACATCCCGTACGAAATCCTGTACGAAATCCAGTCCGAAATCCCGTCCGAAATCCCGTCCAAAATCCTGTACGAAATCCCGTACGAAATCCTGTACGAAATCCAGTCCGAATCCCATCCGAAATCCGTCCGAAATCACGTACGACATCCCGTACGAAATCCTGTACGAAATCCCGTACGAAATCGAAATCCCGTATGAAATCGAAATCCCGTACGAAATCCCGTACGAAATCTCTCCGTACGAAACTCGAAATCCGTACGAAATCCCATACGGAAATCCTTCCGAAATCTAAATCCCGTCAAAATCTAAATCACGTCCGAAAGCCCGTCCAAAAACCGTCCGAAATCCCTTCCGAAATCCGTACGAAATCCTGTACGAAATCCAGTCCGAAATCCTGTACAAAAATCGAAATCCCCTACGATATCCCGGACGAAATCGAAATTTTGTACGAAATCGAAATCCCGTACGAAATCCCGTACGAAATCCCGTACGAAATCCCATCCGAAATCCCGTCCGAAATCTGCGTCCGAAATCCAGTCGAAATCCCGTCGAAATCCCGTACGAAATCCCGTAAGAAATCCCGTACGAAATCCCGTCCGAAATCCCGTCCGAAATCCGTACGAAATCCCGTTACGAAATCCCGTACGAAATCCATACGAAATCCCGTCCGAAATCCCGTCTGAAATCCCGTCCGAAATCCGTACGAAATCCCGTCCGAAATCCCGTCCAAAATCCAGTCCGAAATCCTGTACGAAATCCCATACAAAATCCAGTTCGAAATCCAGTCCGAAATCTCATCCGAAATCCCGTCCAAAATCCCGTTCGAAATCCCGTCCAAAATCCTGTACGACATCCCGTACGAAATCCTGTACGAAATCCAGTCCGAAATCCCATCCGAATCCCGTCCGAAATCCCGTCCGAAATCCCGTCCCAAAATCCTGTACGACATCCCGTACGAAATCGAAATCCCGTATGAAATCGAAATCCCGGTACGCAATCCCGTACGAAATCCCGTACGTAAATCGAAATCCCGTACGAAATTCCATACGAAATCCCTTCCGAAATCTAAATCCCGTCCAAAATCTAAATCACGTCCGAAATCCCGTCCAAAAAACCAGTCCGAAATCCCTTCCGAAATCCCGTACAAAATCCTGTACGAAATCCAGTCCGAAATCCTGT
Source organism: Lethenteron reissneri (assembly GCF_015708825.2). Classification (NCBI taxonomy): domain Eukaryota; kingdom Metazoa; phylum Chordata; class Hyperoartia; order Petromyzontiformes; family Petromyzontidae; genus Lethenteron; species Lethenteron reissneri. Next base: position 11,961 of record NW_026891799.1, read on the forward strand.
ACAAAATCGAAATCCCATACGATATCCCGTACGAAATCGAAATTTCGTACGAAATCGAAATCCGTACGAAATCCCGTACGAAATCCCGTACGAAATCCCATCCGAAATCCCGTCCGAAATCGTTGTCCGAAATCCAGTCCGAAATCCCGTACGAAATCCAGTACGAAATCCCGTAAGAAATCCCGTACGAAATCCCGTCCGAAATCCGGTCCGAAATCCTGTACGAAATCCCGTACGAAATCCCGTACGAAATCCCATACGAAATCCCGTCCAAAATCCCGTCTGAAATCCCGTCCGAAATCCCATACGAAATCCCGTCCGAAATCCCGTCCGAAATCCAGTCCGAAATCCCGTACGAAATCCCATACAAAATCCAGTTCGAAATCCAGTCCGAAATCTCATCCGAAATCCCGTCCGAAATCCCGTCCGAAATCCCGTCCAAAATCCTGTACGACATCCCGTACGAAATCCTGTACGAAATCCAGTCCGAAATCCCATCCGAAATCCCGTCCGAAATCCCGTCCGAAATCCCGTCCAAAATCCCGTACGACATCCCGTACGAAATCCTGTACGAAATCCCGTACGAAATCGAAATCCCGTATGAAATTGAAATCCCGTACGAAATCCCGTCCGAAATCCCGTCCGAAATCCCGTCCGAAATCCCGTCCGAAATACCATCTGAAATCCTGTCCGAAATCCCGTCCGAAATCCCGTACGAAATCCTGTACGAAATCCCATACAAAATCCCATACGAAATCCCGTACGAAATCGAAATCCCGTACGAAATCCCGTAGGAAATCAAAATCCCGTCGGAAATCCGTCAGAAATCCCGTACGAAATAGAAATCCCTTACAAAATCCCGTACTAAATCGAAATCCCGTACGAAATCCCGTAGGAAATCGAAATCCCATACGAAATCCCGTACGAAATCCCGTCTGAAATCGAAATCCCGTCCGAAATCCTGTACGAAATCGAAATCCCTTACAAAATCCCGTTCGACATCCCGTACGAAATAGAAATCCCGTACGAAATCCCGTACGAAATCGAAATCCCGTTCGAAAACCTGTACGAAATCGAAATCCCGTACGAAATCCCGTCCGAAATCGAAATCCCGTCCGAAATCCCGTTCAAAATCCCGTACGAAATCCCGTCCGAAATCCCGTCCGAAATCCCGTACGAAATCCAGTACGAAATCCCGTACGAAATCCCATACGAAATCCCGTCCGAAATCCCGTCTGAAATCCCGTCCGAAATCCCGTACGAAATCCCGTCCGAAATCCCGTCCGAAATCCAGTCCAAAATCCCGTACGAAATCCTGTACGAAATCCAGTCCGAAATCTCATCCGAAATCCCGTCCGAAATCCCGTCCGAAATCCCGTCCAAAATCCTGTACGACATCCCGTACGAAATCCCGTTCGAAATCCCGTCCGAAATCCCGTCCGAAATCCCGTCCGAAATCCCGTACGAAATCCAGTACGAAATCCCGTACGAAATCCCGTACGAAATCCCATCCGAAATCCCGTCCGAAATCGCGTCCGAAATCCAGTCCGAAATCCCGTACGAAATCCAGTACGAAATCCCATAAGAAATCCCGTACGAAATCCCGTCCGAAATCCCGTCCGAAATCCTGTACGAAATCCCGTACGAAATCTCGTACGAAATCCCATACGAAATCCCGTCCGAAATCCCGTCTGAAATCCCGTCCAAATCCCGTACGAAATCCTGTACGAAATCCAGTCCGAAATCCCGTCCGACATCCAGTCCAAAATCCGTACGAAATCCTGTACGAAATCCAGTCCGAAATCTCATCCGAAATCCCGTCCGAAATCCCGTCCAAAATCCTGTACGACATCCCGTACGAAATCCCTTCGAAATCCCGTCCGAAATCCCGTCTGAAATCCAGTCCGAAATCCCGTACGAAATCCCATACAAAATCCAGTTCGAAATCCAGTCCGAAATCTCATCCGAAATCCCGTCCGAAATCCCGTCCGAAATCCCGTCCAAAATCCTGTACGACATCCCGTACGAAATCGAAATCCCGTATGAAATCGAAATCCCGTACGCAATCCCGTACGAAATCCCGTACGAAATCGAAATCCCGTACGAAATTCCATACGAAATCCCTTCCGAAATCTAAATCCCGTCCAAACTAAATCACGTCCGAAATCCCGTCCAAAAACCAGTCCGAAATCCCTTCCGAAATCCCGTACAAAATCCTGTACGAAATCCAGTCCGAAATCCTGTACAAAATCGAAATCCCATACGATATCCCGTACGAAATCGAAATTTCGTACGAAATCGAAATCCCGTACGAAATCCCGTACGAAATCCCGTACGAAATCCCATCCGAAATCCCGTCCGAAATCGTGTCCGAAATCCAGTCCGAAATCCCGTACGAAATCCAGTACGAAATCCCGTAAGAAATCCCGTACGAAATCCCTCCGAAATCCGGTCCGAAATCCTGTACGAAATCCCGTACGAAATCCCGTACGAAATCCCATACGAAATCCCGTCCGAAATCCCGTCTGAAATCCCGTCCGAAATCCCATACGAAATCCCGTCCGAAATCCCGTCCGAAATCCAGTCCGAAATCCCGTACGAAATCCCATACAAATCCAGTTCGAATCCAGTCCGAAATCTCATCCGAAATCCCGTCCGAAATCCCGTCCGAAATCCCGTCCAAATCCTGTACGACATCCCGTACGAAATCCTGTACGAAATCCAGTCCGAAATCCCATCCGAAATCCCGTCCGAAATCCCGTCCGAAATCCCGTCCAAAATCCCGTACGACATCCCGTACGAAATCCTGTACGAAATCCCGTACGAAATCGAAATCCCGTATGAAATTGAAATCCCGTACGAAATCCCGTCCGAAATCCCGTCCGAAATCCCGTCCGAAATCCCGTCCGAAATACCATCTGAAATCCTGTCCGAAATCCCGTCCGAAATCCCGTACGAAATCCTGTACGAAATCCCATACAAAATCCCATACGAAATCCCGTGCGAAATCGAAATCCCGTACGAAATCCCGTAGGAATCAAAATCCCGTCGGAAATCCCGTCAGAAATCCCGTACGAAATAGAAATCCCTTACAAAATCCCGTACTAAATCGAAATCCCGTACGAAATCCCGTAGGAAATCGAAATCCCATACGAAATCCCGTACGAAATCCCGTCTGAAATCGAAATCCCTCCGAAATCCTGTACGAAATCGAAATCCCTTACAAAATCCCGTTCGACATCCCGTACGAAATAGAAATCCCGTACGAAATCCCGTACGAATCGAAATCCCGTTCGAAACCTGTACGAAATCGAAATCCCGTACGAAATCCCGTCCGAAATCGAAATCCCGTCCGAAATCCCGTTCAAAATCCCGTACGAATCCCGTCCGAAATCCCGTCCGAAATCCCGTACGAAATCCAGTACGAAATCCCGTACGAAATCCCATACGAAATCCCCCGAAATCCCGTCTGAAATCCCGTCCGAAATCCCATACGAAATCCCGTCCGAAATCCCGTCCGAAATCCAGTCCGAAATCCCGTACGAAATCCCATACAAAATCCAGTTCGAATCCCGTCTGAAATCCCGTCCGAAATCCCTACGACCCGTCCGAAATCCCTCCGAAATCCAGTCCGAAATCCCGTACGAAATCCCATACAAAATCCAGTTCGAAATCCAGTCCGAAATCTCATCCGAAATCCCGTCCGAAATCCCGTCCGAAATCCCGTCCAAATCCTGTACGACATCCCGTACGAAATCCTGTACGAAATCCAGTCCGAAATCCCATCCGAAATCCCGTCCGAAATCCCGTCCGAAATCCCGTCCAAAATCCCGTACGACATCCCGTACGAAATCCTGTACGAAATCCCGTACGAAATCGAAATCCCGTATGAAATTGAAATCCCGTACGAAATCCCGTCCGAAATCCCGTCCGAAATCCCGTCCGAAATCCCGTCCGAATACCATCTGAAATCCTGTCCGAAATCCCGTCCGAAATCCCGTACGAAATCCTGTACGAAATCCCATACAAAATCCCATACGAAATCCCGTGCGAAATCGAAATCCCGTACGAAATCCCGTAGGAAATCAAAATCCCGTCGGAAATCCCGTCAGAAATCCCGTACGAAATAGAAATCCCTTACAAAATCCCGTACTAAATCGAAATCCCGTACGAAATCCCGTAGGAAATCGAAATCCCATACGAAATCCCGTACGAAATCCCGTCTGAAATCGAAATCCCGTCCGAAATCCTGTACGAAATCGAAATCCCTTACAAAATCCCGTTCGACATCCCGTACGAAATAGAAATCCCGTACGAAATCCCGTACGAAATCGAAATCCCGTTCGAAAACCTGTACGAAATCGAAATCCCGTACGAAATCCCGTCCGAAATCGAAATCCCGTCCGAAATCCCGTTCAAAATCCCGTACGAAATCCCGTCCGAAATCCCGTCCGAAATCCCGTACGAAATCCAGTACGAAATCCCGTACGAAATCCTACGAAATCCCGTCCGAAATCCCGTCTGAAATCCCGTCCGAAATCCCGTACGAAATCCCGTCCGAAATCCCGTCTGAAATCCAGTCCAAAATCCCGTACGAATCCTGTACGAAATCCAGTCCGAATCTCATCCGAAATCCCGTCCGAATCCCGTCCGAAATCCCGTCCAAAATCCTGTACGACATCCCGTACGAAATCCCGTTCGAAATCCCGTCCGAAATCCCTCCGAAATCCCGTCCGAAATCCCGTACGAAATCCAGTACGAAATCCCGTACGAAATCCCGTACGAAATCCCATCCGAATCCCGTCCGAAATCGCGTCCGAAATCCAGTCCGAAATCCCGTACGAAATCCAGTACGAAATCCCATAAGAAATCCCGTACGAAATCCCGTCCGAAATCCCGTCCGAAATCCTGTACGAAATCCCGTACGAAATCTCGTACGAAATCCCATACGAAATCCCGTCCGAAATCCCGTCTGAAATCCCGTCCAAAATCCCGTACGAAATCCCGTCCGAAATCCCGTCCGAATCCAGTCCGAAATCCCGTACGAAATCCCATACAAATCCAGTTCGAAATCCAGTCCGAAATCTCATCCGAAATCCCGTCCGAAATCCCGTCCGAAATCCCGTCCAAATCCTGTACGACATCCCGTACGAAATCCTGTACGAAATCCAGTCCGAAATCCCGTCCGAAATCCCGTCCAAAATCCCGTCCGAAATCCCGTCCGAAATCCCGTCCGAATCCCGTCCAAAATCCTGTACGACATCCGTACGAAATCCTGTACGAAATCCAGTCCGAAATCCCGTCCGAAATCCCGTCTGAAATCCTGTCCGAAATCCCGTCCGAAATCCCGTACGAAATCCTGTACGAATCCCATACAAAATCCCATACGAAATCCCGTACGAAATCGAAATCCCGTACGAAATCCCGTAGGAAATCGAAATCCCGTCGGAAATCCCGTCAGAAATCCCGTACGAAATAGAAATCCCTTACAAAATCCCGTACGAAATCGAAATCCCGTACGAAATTACATAGGAAATCGAAATCCCATACGAAATCCCGTCCGAAATCCCGTCTGAAATCCCGTCCGAAATCCCGTACGAAATCCCGTCCGAAATCCCGTCCGAAATCCAGTCCAAAATCCCTACGAAATCCCATACAAAATCCTGTACGAAATCCAGTCCGAAATCTCATCCGAAATCCTGTCCGAAATCCCGTCCGAAATCCCGTCCAAAATCCTGTACGACATCCCGTACGAAATCCTGTACGAAATCCAGTCCGAAATCCCGTCCGAAATCCTGTCCAAAATCCTGTACGAAATCCCGTACGAAATCCTGTACGAAATCCAGTCCGAAATCCCATCCGAAATCCCGTCCGAAATCCCGTACGACATCCCGTACGAAATCCTGTACGAAATCCCGTACGAAATCGAAATCCCGTATGAAATCGAAATCCCGAACGAAATCCCGTACGAAATCCCGTACGAAATCGAAATCCCGTACGAAATCCCATACGAAATCCCTTCCGAAATCTAAATCCCGTCCAAAATCTAAATCACGTCCGAAATCCCGTCCAAAAACCAGTCCGAAATCCCTTCCGAAATCCCGTACGAAATCCTGTACGAAATCCAGTCCGAAATCCTGTACAAAATCGAAATCCCATACGATATCCCGGACGAAATCGAAATTTGTACGAAATCGAAATCCCGTACCAAATCCCGTACGAAATCCGTACGAAATCCATCCGAAATCCCGTCCGAAATCGTGTCCGAAATCCAGTCCGAAATCCCGTACGAAATCCAGTACGAAATCCCGTAAGAAATCCCGTACGAAATCCCGTCCGAAATCCGTCCGAAATCCTGTACGAAATCCCGTACGAAATCCCGTACGAATCCCATACGAAATCCCGTCCAAAATCCCGTCTGAAATCCCGTCCGAAATCCCATACGAAATCCCGTCCGAAATCCCGTCCGAAATCCAGTCCGAAATCCCGTACGAAATCCCATACAAAATCCAGTTCGAAATCCAGTCCGAAATCTCATCCGAATCCCGTCCGAAATCCCGTCCGAAATCCCGTCCAAAATCCTGTACGACATCCCGTACGAAATCCTGTACGAAATCCAGTCCGAAATCCCATCCGAAATCCCGTCCGAAATCCCGTCCGAAATCCTCCAAAATCCGTACGACATCCCGTACGAAATCCTGTACGAAATCCCGTACGAAATCGAAATCCCGTGAAATTGAAATCCCGTACGAAATCCCGTCCGAAATCCCGTCCGAATCCCGTCCGAAATCCCTCCGAAATACATCTGAAATCCTGTCCGAAATCCCGTCCGAATCCCGTACGAACCTGTACGAAATCCCATACAAAATCCCATACGAAATCCCGTACGAAATCGAAATCCGTACGAAATCCCGTAGGAAATCAAAATCCCGTCGGAAATCCCGTCAGAAATCCCGTACGAAATAGAAATCCCTTACAAAATCCCGTACTAATCGAAATCCCGTACGAAATCCCGTAGAATCGAAATCCCATACGAAATCCCGTACGAAATCCCGTCTGAAATCGAATCCCGTCCGAAATCCTGTACGAAATCGAAATCCCTTACAAAACCCGTTCGACATCCGTACGAAATAGAAATCCCGTACGAAATCCCGTACGAAATCGAATCCCGTTCGAAAACCTGTACGAAATCGAAATCCCGTACGAAATCCCGTCCGAAATCGAAATCCCGTCCGAATCCCGTTCAAATCCCGTACGAAATCCCGTCCGAAAT
>NW_026891800.1:0-19080 GCF_015708825.2 Lethenteron reissneri
TATACACGGTGTGTGTAAACAGTAGCTTGTGATCGTAACGACAGTAAGCTACTGTAGATACAGTACAGTGTACAGTATATATAAACACGTGGCTCGGTGCTGTAACACGTGGGCCGCGCACTGTACGAAGACGCCACGTGTGTGTGTGTAGTACGACACGTGTGTGTGTAGTACGACACGTGTGTGTGTGTACGACACGTGTGTGTGTGTGTTGACGACACGTGTGTGTGTGTGTGTACGACACGTGTGTGTGTGTGGTGGACACGTGTGTGTGTTGTACGACACGTGTGTGTGTGTGGTGTTGTACGACACGTGTGTGTGTGGTGGACACGTGTGTGTGTTGTACGACACGTGTGTGTGTGGTGTTATACGACACGTGTGCGTGTGGTGTTATACAACACACGTGTGTGTGGTACAACACGGCACATCGCCATTCAAACACAGCAAGTGCTGTTAGCGAGCAGCACCTGTGAAGGCCGGCACGGCACACGGGGGAGAGGGGGTGGCCAACACCACGCCCGGCCGCCTTTGTCTCACCAAGCACTCATGGTTTGTATACACACCGCGCCGAGGTACTCACTTGAGGCTGAGCCAACCTAGGAGAGCCCCCCCCCGAACCGGTTCAAGTGTTCGCCGTCACCGTTGTTTGTTCGCGAGCAGGAATCGAACCCCGGTTCGCTTGTCGAGTTCGGCGCTCACCGCTGCGCCACCGCTCCTCACAGAGACACGCACCGGCTGCTGCTGCTGTTGTTATTGTTGTTGTTTTGTTGTTGTTATTGTTGTTGTTAACACGTGGCGCCTCGTACACAAACAGGCGCGAGCAGTGGCGCTGTGTGCCGTGGCCCACAGACGTCGCATCCTCATCCCCATCCCACCCCCTTCGCGTGGCCCGTGGAGTTCCTCCTCCGAATAAATTATAATTTATTATCGTATCGGCACTTCCACCCCCCCCCCACCACCACCCAGACAGTCTTCGTTGTTTGCCGTGTTTGTGGAGCTGTGTGTTTGTGTGTGTTGGCTCTCTCCGCTTGACTCAAAGAGTTCATCGCTGTGTCGACGGGACAGAACCTCGCGACAACGTTTCGTTCACTCTGGGCCGTGTTTTATGAAGAGATCATTCAACAACAACAAATCCCCCGGGGCAAGTGTTGTGAGCGAGTGGTGGGTTGGCCACCAATCGCGTATGCCCTGCCGCCTTTGTCTCCCCAGTGCTGATGTATCACACACACACTGCACCAGGTAGTCTTCTCAGGCTGAGTCGACTTAGGGGTGGCCCAGGAACGGGTTCATATATACGCCGCCGTGATGGGTGGCGAGTATTCGTAATTTAAACAGCAACACGCCGTGTCGGTCACTCTCGTGGTGTGACCATACTCCACTACGCTGGTCCCGTGCGCCTTGGGGAAGGAGTTGCCCTGGGGCCGGTTTGAGATCAACACACGCGTCCCCGATGTCTTAATCACGAGCCGCGGATGACACAAATCACGTGATTATAACGATGCTTGTGCGTTTAATGTAAATGTGCCGAGGCTCGCCGTCAACGCCGACGATCGGCGTAAGCGATGAGGTTGTGTTGCGGCAATGTGATTCCGAGTCGCTTCACGAGCTCACAAACCCAGCCCCTGGCAGTCGGCATCGCACAGCGCCCTCTCCCGAGTCAACGTGGTGGTGGTGGGTTTACAGATGAACACAAGGAACAAAAAGCATGCAATGTGCATGGCTTCAGTAACGCGTTTCCAACATGCCGTTGTGCTCGGTAATATAACAAAACAAAAAATCAACAGAAATGAATGAAAATTACCTCCCGATGGCATTTGGAGCCACCGCGGCAGAAATAAAGGACAACACGTGTATTGGAGAACATAGGCAAGTATATTAAGAGGCATTTTTATTTTCATGTAACAGTGGATTGAGCGTGACGATGACGAGAGCATGGAGGGGACGCATGCTTGGAATTATACCGACACAGGAGGAGGGCCACGTGGCTGGGCAACAGACGCGGATTGCTTTGCTCGTCGGTGTCTCTCATCAGCTTGCGGCTGCGAGTGAGAGACTCGTGGTGCTGGGCTCGCAGTGCGACGTACGACGACAGCGACCGCCTTTGGCAAACGAAAAAAAGACAGCCGCATGAGCACATGACGGACCGTGTAAAAGGAAGACTTGCACAACTTGCTTTTTTTGTCATTTTCAACGAGCCCAGTTTTTATTTTATGTTTCTTGCGTTCAACCGAAGCATAAAAACCAAATCGGCGACAGGCGGCGTCGAGGTTAAAGGTCGGCGACGTGCAAGGGACCCGTCACTCGGCCGAGACGTCTTAGGAGGAGCGTGCGGGCAGGCGGGCGACAGTGGGAGACCCTTTCAAGACATCCGAAGCCACGGGTGACTTCTGTGGCGTTTCAGGAGAGACAGGGCACTCCGCGTTGTCACGCCACGTGTTAATTCTATCCCTCAAAAAAAAAATGTCATCACTCTCTTGTTTACACGACGGCAACGTAATCATGCAATTCAAAAATAAATCTTTGTTTTTATACAGCAAAAAAAGACGACCTACAAACCTCAAAATGCCACATTCATTTCATATCATACTATATTTCATGGTAGGAACTTCGCATCACCCTGTTTGGCAGGGATTATTCAAGATGACTCAAGTGTTTCTACGACAGGTGAAACGTTCATCTTCTGCTCGCCAGCTAACACACGATACAGTTTTACAAAGACGGCTGTACCCAGATGTCTATTGTCCAGCCATCGGGTAATTAAGACTGAAATAACACCCTGAATACAATTTAGAGTAATGAATCAACCTTAGAACGAAAGATTCCATAATACTTTTCCCCCGACCCCCACCGACATTTTCCGAACTGACAATTCAGAAATCGAGACCCTTTCGCGGGGTCTAAAGTGTCCAGATCGCGGCGACGACGACGACGACGAAATGTGACCAAGGTGACACGAGGCTGTGTGCCCTGCGGTGCCGTGCTCGTGTTTCTCCGGCGCTGTGGCCTCGGTGACCACGTTCCACCAATCACAACGCGCGGGGCTAAGACCACGCTCATTAACCATTAAGCCTGCCTTCGGCCGTCAAACACGGATCCCGTTTCTGCAGGTGCTGGCCACACACCTGTTCACGAGCTCAATGGCGAGTATGGGAGCGAGTGTGGACTGCTACAGGTGTGCGCGGTGGGGGTAGTGAGCTTTACTGGCCAAACACCAGGTCGACATGTCTCCATAGCATTGTACTCCAATGGCAAAACTTTCATTTTATTCAAAGAGATTAGAGCCAGAACTCATGCACACAGTGGCCCCGTGCTGATATCACGAGGTCCCAAATATCGGCTGGATAGCAAAAATAATACGGGCGTGCATTTGCCGTAGATATTCCAGCCTCATAAAAGTTCTCACACTGTACCGTTTTGGTAACCGAATTCAATGCTGACCTGTTAGTTTGTACAATAAAGCATAAATAATTTAAAACATCCAACATAACTGAGCACTGCAAACCAACACACAATTGTTTTGCCATTGGAGTAAATCCATGGCATAATGTTCACAATTTGGAAGAGCCGTCACTTGGGCAGTTTTCACCTCATCCTCTATGGGTCCTAAAGCCAACTCACCAGTAAATGGATCATGCGTCTGCCCTGTTACCCAGTGTCCAAGTTACAGCACCACAGCACATGCAAGCTTTGATACACACACAGGAAACCATTTCGTCAGAAACTAAAAAACATGTCTTCAGGTAATGCTTAATGGGATTAGTGCACTCATTATAATGCTTTTCATTTCAATTACATCAGAGCACTTATTTGCAGATTATAGCTTTCAAGCACAACAACACAAAGTTAAAGTTGGAGTTTTTAAGAATCAAACCTAAAGGGGACGATGGAAATGGACACAAATAATATAACACATATATAAAGTACACTATCAACATCACTCAAGACCCAGAATTGCATTGTTGACACAACATTGCCAACTGGTGGGATGGTTACGAATTCTCATGCACTCCCTTGCTGCAAGTGAGCTTGCCCTATGGCTGCAAATGAATGTCAATTGTGGGCGGGCAGGGGGGGAGCTTAGTTTCGATAGTGAGCCGTCGCTCTGGGACCACGTGGCATTGCCGCAAAAGCGGGGTGCAGCATGCAGCCTGCAGCTGCTCTAGGCCACAGCATCAAGAGAAGCTACAGCAATCAGGCCAGCCGGCTGGTGTGATCCGCCACCGCTGCATGAAATAAAAAAATAAAATGGTAAGTACAAAATCAAACTTTTTAAAATTATCAAGACGCCTGGTGAGATTTCAAAATGAAATACGGCGAAAGTAACTAAAATTACAGTTAAGAGTGTAGAGCATAAATATGCGCACGCAAGCGAGCGAAGACTGCTAATGGAGATTAAACGTTTTATTTTTAAAATGACGAGGAAGCGATCAAACAAATTAACTTAAATTGCCATTAAACCGTCGTCGGAATTCTGCTTGCGGGCGCGGTTTTGTGTTGGCGCGCGGGCGGCAGCAGCGACGGCGGTGGCGGCGGGCGGCTCGGGCCGCGAGGGGGCGGCTGACGGTGGCGAGGGCAAGTCCGGTAGCTGGTCGGCGACTCGAGCCCGCTCCTCCAGGAACTTGTCGAACTCTGAAACGGAGAACAACGGTCGGGTCAGAGTGTTTTGTACGAGAGCTGGGATGATTAAGCCAATTAATCGACTAAAATCAGACATTTCTTTCGTGGGTTCATTATTCAAGCCGCGTTGAAAATGACGGCCACCTCCATGTCGTGCCTCTCGAAGGCGGGAAACCCCGAACAAGTCAAACCCGGTGTCATGCAACTGATGATGCTCATGGCATCACCAAGCCCGGCCCATCACCTACCGTCCAGCAGCGCACGTGGGAACAGAGGTGAGATCTTTTTCTTTGCTATTTAACTATTTTTATGGTATCCGATGAGTCGAGCGAACGAATCGGTAACGGAAGAGTAATCGATTCCTCTCTTGCCCAGTGGTGAGCACAGGCAACCGGACAAGCAGCGTCCCGGTGTCAGGACTGGCCACGTACCTTCACTCGTGACTCCTTCTTTCTCCTCCGACTGCAAACACAAACGTCAAATTATAGCTTCCATCCTTGAGCCGGAATATACTCACGTGGCACAAACTCAAAGAAAAATACATCACACACAAGTCCGCTTGCTGATCTCCATCCTGTAACGGATTAACCCCACCTGACTGCAACACCTGTGTAACACATCATACGTCGTCCATTCGACATTAGCATCTTGGTTTTGGTGGTCCTGTTGATGTTGAATAGAAAATAACAGAATTAAATGAACATATGATCGATGCAAAAAAAATTCCCAATGTTAAATAATTTGCAAAGCGAATAACAAAAAATGGAAATGATAACAATAAAATTGTAAAAATATTTTAAAAGAAAAAAATACATTGCATAAAGTACATGAATGAGGAAATAAAAAACAAAACAAAAAAAAACATAGCTCACCACATCGGTGTTTAACCACTGTTCAATGTCGTCCATGACCCCGGGCTGGGAGATGGGAATCTGTGCCATTGAGGGATGTCGGGGTGAGGAGCGGGGGTGCGGGGGAAAGGGCAGGACTGGCATGAGTCTAGGGTCAGGGTCACACTGTTGCCAGAGCCGATGTTTTCCCCGTCAATAGAACTCGACGGAAGGTCGGGCTGGTGGCAGCATTGCCGATTTCTTAACCAATTTTCACATTCACGGGCGTGTATTTTATTTTACCCCCCCCCCCCGTGAACGTTTTCCAAATCTTACATTTCCATTTACAAAGAATGTATCGATGCGGAGAAATGGGAGCTCCCATCTGCAGGTGATCCACCGATCCACCAAGGTTGCCCGAACAGCGGCCAGGTTATCAGTTGATCAAATGGCAATCCACGTCGAGCCGCCCCTCTTGGAGGGGATGCATGAACCGGCAGCAGCCGACCTTCCGAACGGGGGAGGGCAAGACGCTGGCAACTGTGGGTTGGGGTCATTTGCGCGCCCTGCAGAAATCCACGCCGGTCTGTTCCGTGTTTGGCATGACCAATTGCTTTGACGTAATTTTGTAATGAATTCCAAGAGAATATAATGAATCCATTTCATGTAACATATCATTTTATGTATAAAGATTCTCCTCCAAACAAATGTAAAGTGAAAGAGAACTCACATTATTTATTGTAATGCTCGCGGAACTGCGTGTGGAAGCGTACGTGGATTTCTATTGGGCCCGCGACATGTCCGATTTTGCGGGAAAATCAAAATAAAGCCAAGAAAATCAAAACATCATGTAAATATTTGAACCAAATTATAAATGTGACCCATAAAAAGCCTTTGGATTAGAATCACTGAAGTGCGTTATGGTAAATAAATCAGAATAAAGCAAAGGTTAAAGCAATCAATGATGAAAAGCAATTTTCGATCAATTGTAATTTGCATGTACGTCGTATTATTAGACAAAATCCACATTTATACCACCTTCTTAGCACGCGGTGGTGACGTGCTTTCGTTCGCTGGCTGAAAAAAGACCACATGTAACCAAAGGTATTTTTAGGAGCTTGGCGACGCATCTACACGAGTGCTGCAGCATTGCAAACGATATCGACGGCGAACCTCACCATGCCTTGTCGCGCGAGCCAGGTGTCTATCTGGTCGTGTGTTTCGGGGAGCTGTGCGAACGTTGGCCGTGCCGTGTGGCACAGGCCGCGAATGAGCCGAGCGGCACGGGCAGAAGGACACACGGAGAGAAAACAAAAACCACACCCACATGCAAAAACAAACCAAAACACGTGCACATATCATGCGGCCGATAGTGCATTACGCACGACCAACAGAGGAACGCGAACCGCATACATTAAATAGTGACAAAGGGTAAACCACTTAAGGCATGCAAACAGAAATAACGTGGTGGAAAGTGAACCCCTATTTTCAATTCCAACATGCGCCCATAAAGGTGGTGGAGACTGCTCGGCTCTTACCATGGCAGCGATCGCGGGGTCTTCCTCGTGCTCGCCGTGAACCAATCTGCACGTGCACGCACACAAGTGCACGCGACAAAAACACCTCACCCTTCCCGCAAAAACCTGCAGGGCATCGTTGTAATGCAGCAGCGTTGTGGTGGATCGGGAGGACTTGTACAACACTCACGCTTGCTGGGCCGCTAGGCGGACAGGAAATGGCAACGCTGCCCAGTGGGTTGTGAACCAGCAGCGTGGACCTTTGAGTATGATCCACTAATACAAATGTGCACTCTCAAATATGAAAAACACTCCTTAATAGAATAACCCAAACATCCTAATGTAGGACTCTCATAAAACGACTCAAATAAAACATACAATGCATTATCATTCAATAATGCTGTACAGAGAAGGATATTCGTGCAATGTGGATAAATTCACCTCATGACAAAATCAAACTCTCATGCTCCCGCTCGCAGTCCCCACCTGGGTGGAGCAGTGAGCCCAATGTCTCCCTCGACCTTCAACCCAGGAGCACTGAGCCTGGGAGTTTTTCCCGCTGAGTTTCTGTGCCCCCTCTGTGCCACGGTGGGCACCACGGTGGCTAGGAGATGTTAACTACCTCGCCTGACATACAAGAGGTCGTGGGTTAGATCCTGACCCTGATGCCTGTATATTTGGAGTTTGCACGTTCTCCCTGTGGTCATGTGTATTTTTCTCCGGGACCTCTGGTTTTTCCCTCCACATTTAGAAACATGCATTTAGAGTATTTGGCTGCTATAAATATCCACGTGATAAGCCACTTCGTTGAGCTATCATTTGTGGCCAGCTCTCTTTCTATCAAAGAGCTATGCAGCTCAGTGGGTCTTACCTGCTAAAATAAAATCTAAACAATTTTAGTTTACGTGCGTGGTCACGGTTTGTGCTTTTGTACCAGGCTCGTGTTGCGTTACAACAAAAACAATGAACAAAAATGTACATTGGTCGCCACTTTGCCCAAGGGAGCCAGTGGTGGGTCACGTGCACTCACTCTCTGCGAGGGAAGCTGTCCGGCGCATTCTGCAGTGCCTGGGCCCTGCCGCTTGCGATGCGTTCCCCGCCCAGCGACGTGAGGGTGCCGCTCACGCTCTCCCCGGCCAGGCCTGCGGCAGCAGAGCAACAAATAGGCCATTAAATACTTGGTGCAGATCTGCAAGTCTGTTCCTCTTGTGCACGCAGCTTTCCACCAGGTACTCGAGAAGAGCTCTGGAGGGAAAGTGTACAGAACGTGTTACAACATCGTAGCAATGTTGTAAGTTCAGTTTACGGACAAGAAGTCTCATAATGGCGAGTAAATAAGAGTTACGATAATGGGCGTTCGTGAAGTTACGAGAAATATTACGAGTGGTCATGACCACTCCTAAGTTGATTGGAAGCAATAACAGTTAACATTACGTAATTAATAAGAAAAGTAGGAATAACAACACTAACATAATCACTATCACTAACATTGCTAATATCATGAACATTAATACCCTTAACATACTGAACTCAGCCACAGGCTGGTTTGAATGGAAAGAGTGTTGATAACGTTAACCTGAGCAGCAGCTCTGACGTGGGTGACAGCTGCCCTCTCACTACGACTCCCACATCTACTTTGACTTAGGAATTCCGTTTTCTCTGACGACAATTACGACGATCGCACTGCAATCGTAGCCTGCCGGATATACAGAGAAATCTTAAAAAGAGAAATGTCCGAACCCTAAACAGTACCAACGTGACGTCAGCTGAGCCAACGCGCCCGTCCGTGATCAGTCCCTCCCCCCGCCCCGGCGCTCCGCTCTCTCACCCATGCCGGCGAGCTGTGAGGAGAGGTTGCCGCTGCCACGAGACCCCGTCATGACGGACGGGGAGCCGGGCCCAAGGTCGATGAGGTTGTCGTCGGCAGCGTCCGGCAGCGGGGAGGCAGCGTTTCGTAAAACCTGCCGGAATAGAACGGCGACAATATGGGTCAAGGGTCAAGCTCAAGAACAGTTACTAGAAGACCGCCCTGGGTCACCTTAACTACCAAGTCTATCAAGTAAAAACAAGCACAGCAATGAAGCAAACGGAAATCAGAGCAAAGGCAACGAAACATTAATCAGGGCGCACTATACCCTGCTATCTATCAGAGGGGGTCGTTCAATAACATTACAAACAGCCGAGCACAATTTCACACCTTTCACTGGGTGCTGGTAAAATTCCCCGGCGCTTACCCAAGTTCCTAGCTGCAGCATCCTGAATGGGACTCACCGTCGAGTAGAGGGCGGCCTCCCCCGAGTCGCGCGCCACGTTCTGAGGAGCTCTGCCCGCGCGATACCTTTCGAACCTGAGCGAGAAACCTCCGCTGCATCACTGTGCGCCACTGGCGCGCACGATGCGGCAAAACACAGAGCAAAAACCCGCCGGGGAGGACAGAGGTGCAGGCCAGGTTTGAGAACCAGACAACCAAACCGTACATACAGTTTGGCTGCTTTTTGTGTTGTTTGTTGGCTACGTACAGTGCAGAAGAAGTTGAACATACATCTACCATCGACACGAGTATCTCAAGTGCCCTCCGGCTTCGTTCCGCTTCGAGAGCCTTGCACACAAGCCCCGTGTTGTTCACGTGGTTGGTTCATCGCCACTATTGCCCGCGGCTGACGTTACGATGCACAACTTTACATACGTCGGCCACATCGTCGGCTGCATTCTACACCAGCCCGTGTCGTGTTCGGTGCCATTTACCGGGACCGACATTGCACGCCACGTAACGCAATCGACCCGCCTTGGGCCGCGTCTGCGCGCTGCTCACCGATCATAGCGCAGGAACACATTGTTGAGGTCGTCGTTGACGAGGAGCAGCTCCTCCGTGATCGGTTCGCTGGCCACGCGCGAAATGAGCTCCATGACGCGGCGCTGCATGGTGCGGCACGTCCCGTTGAGCTCCTGCACGTCGCAGGGACGGGGTGGGGGCGACAGCGCGGTCTCCAGAATTGCCCACGCGCCTCCAGGCTAAGGCCTCAGCCTTCTGGTATTTATGTTGCCCGCAACCATTGCTTTTGGGCTATCTTAACATGCTTCCTAAAACAAAGCTTCGAACCACTGCCATAGGTACTAATGATAAGGGGCAAAGAAGGTATTGGAGCGATCTCCACAAATTCAGCAACCGGGTGGAAGATCTAAGAGCAGATGGTGGGATAATGTTGGAGCAGATCTATGAGTCTCTGCATGAGTATGTTCTCTGTACATCTCTATGTGAGGGTATCGAAGGCCAGATGATGGGAGCCTGTCAGGGTAGATCGTAGAGGTTGCTCTGTGTCTCCTGTGCGGGAGCTGTGGGAACTGGCGGAGGGTAGAAAGCGTTGGCAGGGTGTGGTGGTGGTATCAACTACTCTGGCCTTACACACCACTGAGGCGAGCGGCTGTTTTCCCATCTGCATGCCTCACACCGTCAGCTGCACTACTGAGCTCTGTCTACCGTACTTCTCAACTTAATTTTGGTGATCATGGGAGGAAGGGGGAATGCTGACCATCAATGCTGTCAAGCCCGTTGAAATAAACATTTACATAAGTCCCAAGGCTTCCACTTGCAATCGCTAAAGCCCAGCAAGACGCTTTCCTCGTGACCCTAACCTGTAGAAGCTCCAGGTCGGAGGAGTTCTCCTGGCCCGGCACGACCTCGTTCAGCATTTCCGACATCACCTTGATGTTCCCCTGAACAACTTCCAGCTCGGCCCGCAACTTTGAGATCTGCAAAAGAGCAGGAATGGCTACGTTATCAACAAGACAACGGACACCGTACAAATTGCCCAAGTAGATTGTCTCCATGCGACCTCCGGATGCCTCAATCTAGAGAAGCACAACACAGCGGGACTTGCGTATGTTGAACTTCTTTCGCACTGTACGTAGCCAACCATCGGAGATGCGCATCACGCAAAAATGGAAGGTGCAAATATACTGTTTTGAGCACCAGTCAGTCACAGGCGAATGCCACGAGGAAGGCCTTGAGCCTGCGCTGAACTAGGGGTAGGGAGTTAACGAGTCGAAAACGACAGCAGCAGCAGGAAAACAAACGCAAGGCAAGCAGCAGCAAGTGCCCGCGCTCTCACCTGCTCGGGTGTGGGGTGATGCTTCCGTCAGGCTGGGGCTGGGGCACGGTGGGGATGCCCACCGCCAGCGGCTCCATCGTCGCGGGGTTCGCCTGGAAGTTGTGGTTGGCGTTGGCGTAGAGGGGGCTGGGGGCGCCGGTGGGCTGGGGCCGGGTCTGCGCGGGGAGCGGGGCGTGCACCACGGGCCTCGGCGCGCCTGCCTGCGCGTTGTTGAGCTCCGTCGGCGCTTTGATGCGCACGCTCTGGAGGAAGGTTCACACACATGTGGTGGTGGCAAAAACATGAGCGGTGTTGACCCTGGGCACTTTCGCGCCCGCCGTGTGAACTCTAAGATGGATTCGGGAAGGACGATATGTAATCCCGAGCAAGTGTATTCATCTTCATCATCAGCCATGGTCAATCCACTGCTAGATGAAGACCTCCCCAAAACCACCACCGCCCTTGATGGCTCTGCGATGTAACAATCCACCCACAAGCTGCACATTAACTAATTTTTTCGCTCCATCTTCCGTTCCTTGGCTGCCACTCTGTCGGCCATCATTCCTTCGAGTGACGTGATCTGCCAGAGCCCAACTTTCTGTTTTTAAGAGTTTGGATAATGTCTTTAACCCGTGTTCTCTACTCAAGCGTGCATATCTCCATGCTTCATTGGGCACTGACTGAAGCGCCAGTGCATTTGGTTATCTCATTTATTTTTGCCTTTTCAAGTGTTAAACAACAAGGACATTTTAACAATCGTGCATGGCTTCATGTATCATTTACCAAACACTAATTTAAGCTCTGCACGTAACATTTTCATCCAGGAGATCACGCGGTGGCAATGTTATTGCAACAGGGAGGTGTGTTTGGTTACTTACGGGTTAAGCGTTACATTTTTCTCCTGGGCCTGCGGCTGCAGCAATACTTGAAAAACCGGTGCAGGTAATATTCGGGTGGTTATTTTTAAATTAAACGAGCAGCAAAAGCGTATCCCATACAATGCACGGGGGGTGGCGGGAAGAGTGACGTCAGGACGATGCACGAACCCGGCTCAAAGCGGTGCCATACAGCTGATGTCATCACGCAGATTTGCCCGCAAGCACACTTGCCAGCCCAGGCAGGAAGGCAGGCAGGCAGCAATGCAGCGAGCCACCCAGCAAAACTTTTTTTTAGGACATAGTACGATTATCAGAATAACTATTGCGTTGAAGATGCGACCTGGAGGATGGGAAAATTGTTTGAAGGGCGAGGCTGTACTTTGTGGCAACTAATGAAGCGAACGAGCATACAAAGCAAACTGCATTCGTAGTTTCCCCTCCACTCTGTCCCCCACCCCGTAATCTCACATCAAACTGCCACAGGCCAGTTTAATGCAGTGATAGACACAATGGGCCAGCTCCACGTTCGGACCCAAGCAAGTGCACACAGTGCTTGCTCTGTGTGTCACCTTGCCAAGCTGTGTACACCCTTGGGGGGAAAAGACGACATCCGTAGATGCATCTCGTTCCGCGCAGGGAATGTTGCCACTGGTGGTGCCACCTCGGCTCGACTGCCGCTGGGGCAATGGGATGGTTGGGACCGCTCATATGCGAGAGATCTCCACTGGAGTTTGTGGAAAGTTTCGCTCCCCGTTTTGGAATGCGCTTGTTGTGCCGCATCGGGTCACCCAGTACTATTGTCTATGTACAACAGCACAGAGGCAGAGCCTCAGTTTGCCGAGGTGGTTAATTGTACGATCATTGTTTCCACAGCGCTTGAAAGAAAAATTACCCAGTTGCCAGTGTGCTTAGGAGTAGGGTTGTAAAGATAGAATTACTTAATTACACATAGCAACATTCAGGACGTTGTTGGGCTGTAAGATTGATACCATGAATACCAAAAATATTAAATGATTCTTAAATTGGGTAACATCAATTTTTGGAGCTCGCGATAAATGAATCGAATCGTGTAACAACGGATGTATGTTTTTTATATCTGTATATCCCGTACATAACGGGGTTCACATTCAATGTGCAGCCACAAACAGCTGCGACTGATGGGGATTGGATCATTCCACTGACTGGGCCGTTCAACTGTCACAAGCAACTGGAAAACGCGAGAGCCGTGCGAGAGCTGTGCGCTATTGCCGAGCGCTGCAGCAGGGATAGGTGCGAGTAGCACTGCACTGTGCAGTGGTCTTAGGTGACCCAGCGGGGCGGTGTCAATGCCTAGGGGTAGTGCGTTCCCAGCTTGTTGCAAAGGTTCGCGGGTCAAAACCGGTAGGCGCCCTGGTTATTACCGCAGGTGTATTAATCATAGAAGATGCGCGGTCTCCTTCACAGGAGACGTTGAAGATCCCCTGACATCGTTCAAAATAAGTGGGCCAACCGTGTGCCAGCGTCACGGTCAAAATTTTATATATTCGAAAAAATTACCCGGACATTACTCAACTGGAATTACACATAGCAACACCAGCCTATACTGTGACACTACAAAGCACTGTGTCTGTGAAACACTGCACTTTCCTTCGTGAGGACCGCCTTGTGCTATTACGCATGACAATCAAAATACCAAACGTACTACATTATTTATGATTGTTGTTGTTTACCCTCTGAGGAGTGTGTATGGGCGACAGGGTCTCTGTGGTGCTGGAGGGGAACTCGATCCCCTTCTTCTTGAGCTCCTCGTACACGTGCACGACACCGGTGAGGTCCGGCGAGCTCCGGAACGCGTCCGCCCAAGCCTGTTCCACGTTGCACAGTTCATAAGACAAATCATGGGCACGCACAGATTCTGTAATGCTTCCCAATGTACTCCCTGGCCACGCAAGTATCGAGCAATAATAACGTTCCGTTTCAAGCCTCACAACGAGGCGATGTCACATGGCGCAAGATGCCGTCACGTAAACGCGCGATCGGGAGGGGGAGCAGAGGCACGAGCCACGGCCCAGCAAGACACAAACGCCCGGGGGCGGATCCTGATTCGGAGTTCGTTTTTTGAGTCAGATCGTGCAAGTAATAAAGTCATTTAGAGCTCAAACCCTCCACCACCCGACACAGAAAAACAAATAAAGCTGTCACGTGCAAAAATGTGCCAAGTGATATAGCCTTTCAGCAAACCGGTTACGTTGACAGTCATGACAAATTTGACAATCATAAAACGTTTCGCTGGAGATTACAATAACCATCGTCAAGTGTTGGCAAGCGCTCAGGCCTCGAATTATGATAATTAATTTTAGCGCCGGTTTTCATCTCAACGTTTTGGGAAACACTTTGATTCATGTTGCCGGTTTTCTCGCGGATCAGTCCCTAATAGCAACACAACAATTTTGGCTCATGTTGGGCCGTATTTATGAGTGTTGTTGGGTCCCCCGCGTTTCAGACAGGCAGCTTGTCTGTTTCAGACAGGCAAGCTGTCTGAAACAGACAAGCTGTCTGTCTGTCTGAAACGCTTCAAACCTCCGTTGGAAAGCACTAGATGAGGATAAAGTTCCTTCTTGTAGTCAGTGTATGGGCAACTGCCGTTGGCGAGCACCCATTAAGGCTGGCAGAGCACGTGGCAAGTCTTACACCGAGCCACCTTTGTCTACCCAATGCTTATTCGTACACAATCTCAAGACAATGTCTTGAATTAAGTCTTCAATTAATACATCGTGAATGCATTAACGATATTTACAGATAAGCTGTTCCACAAGCATTGTCTAAACCACCCAAGTTGAGTATCAAACGGTGATAAAAAGGATAATAGGTACATCGGGTCGAGAACTTTGGCGGTGTTTACATACACAATGGTCCTAGCCCTCCCTTGCGGCACATTACTTGAGGGTTTTGTGTGTAACTCGCTGTACCAATTATGCTTGCTGTGGAATGCGCAACATTTGAACCATCACACGCCCCACATTCATGTGCACAATTATCGAGTTAAAATCGCTGTATTTCTATTCACAACTGGAACCACCACATTTGAACATCGCCACCATCAAATATAAGCACAATACAAAAAACGAATAGCCCCTACATTGTAGTTACTTACCTGGGCCGTATGTACCAAGCTACCGGGTGCAAAAGAAAAAAATATTGCAGTCATATGTGGTATTATCACACTTCTTCGTACGGCTGATGTTGATGCAGATCAACAGCTGTAATTTTACACTGAGGTGGTGGAGCCAGATAATTACGTCTGGAGTAGTGGCGTGTATCCGCATGATGATGCCTCCTTCATATTTGTGAATCGGGTGTTGAGTCGTTACGTGTTCAACGGTCTGTTCTGGATGACCACAGGCGCACACCGGAGATTTTACAAATTTTACCATTTGTGCATCCAGTATCCGCATCTGCTGTTGCCATGGTTTGTGGATGATGCGACTCAGGGGTTGTGGCCCAAAAGCTTCATGCAAGATCGAAGCCAGGGACCTTCTGCATTGGGTCTTTCAAAATAGGTGTTTGCGACTTCTTGTGAACTCCATTCAGCTTTACAAGCATCATTTGGGTAATCATAGCAATATAGTGACGTCACTGCGACATCACTCCCATACACACGTACGGTGGATGTGGTGTGCCGGCCAGGCGTCTCCACCTGCCCCCACTTGCCTGTATGAGGCTGAGCACCTTGTCCTGCACCAATGCGGGAGGGTTGTTCTTGGGCTGCACCACCTTGACGAGGACTCCATCCACAAAGTCGCGCTGAGCCACCAGCGTGTGGAAGCGGTGGCCGCAGTTCTTCACGCACGTCTCCAGCACCTATGCACAAACAAGAGGACAAAGATCCCCTCTATTGGCTCAATAGACTCTTGGGGGCAAGTGCTGTTAGCAATCACCTGTGAAGGCCAGCACGGCACACGACGGGGTGGGTGGTCAGGACCACGCCCGGTCGCCTTTGTATGTATGTATGTAGAACTTCTTTCGCACCATACGTTTCCAACCGTGCTAATCGGAGGTGCAGGGGGGAAGAACAACAAACTAAACACGAAAAAGCAGTTCTTAAGAAATTAGTTTTCAATCTAGATTTAAAAGTGCATAGCTCCCATGTTTGTGCGTAGGTGTTGGCCGTGAGGACGAATCGACTCAGGTTGCCGTGCTCATAGCACAGTGCGCTACCCACTACACTACCGCACGTACACAAACAGACATACACACGAACGAGCGAGCGAGCGGGTACGTATGAGCTTTACAACTAGGGCAGAGTCCATTGGGACAAAATACACTTAAAACAAAATAAATACTTGCATGCAAAGTACAGTATATTATTATATCAGTGCTGAAACTATAAATAATGCAACCGTGTTAATAAATGTGTTTCTAGCAAATAAACACGTGTCCTTCTGCAGAATCATAATATGTACTTAGACTGGAGGAATCCATTGAGCTATGAAGCTTTTTTTCACAGATGTCCAGTAGGGGCGGGTCATAAAATTACAACAACACAAAAACCGATAGGAATGCAAATTATAGGAAAGGTAAGCAAGTCACTAAAAATAAATCAAGTACATAAGTACAAATTGCTAAAGTTGATCAATTTCTGCCAATTTTTCAACAATCAATGCAAGCTAGGGCAAGGCAGAAAAACGACAACAGTCCCAGACCATAGCAAGACAACACACAGCTCCTCAATAAAGATTCACATTAAAATGTAACTATCGGTACACGGGAAGGATAAAGTATTGCGGTGGAAATATTCCGTACCAAACTCTAACCTTATCCCCCCCGCCCAGCTGCTGGTGAATGGCCGCAGCGTTAAAGTGAACTCATCGCATGCAAAAACATAAGAATAACACGCGATTCAATGCAAAGAACCGATGCCAATGAAAGAATTGCTGCATCAGAATTCCACCTCTAAAATTCGGTAAGCATAGCATGTGCAAGAATCTGACAAAGCACAGCCATCCGCTGGTTCAATAAAAAACAAATCAAACTAAACACGAAAATAAAAAAAACACTCAACACATTTATCAGTCAAAACAAAAATAGTCAAACTGGACGACTGATGTGGACCTAACCTCATGCAAGGACATTTAGCCGTGGTAGGTGATATTCACAGTCACTGCTAGCTATGCTGATGGAGATGCAAAGCTATGCGTTATGTAAATATTGCATTTTACAGCGAGGCAGTTGGTTGAGCTTCAGCCGCATAAACTCACCGTTAGTGTCAGCATGACCTCCCGAAAATTCTTGTTTCCAGACAGTTTCTTCCTGATGGCCCTGATGGCATCTTTGGGGCTGTTCGGGGTCAATGGGTGTGGGTGGGGAGAGGTGGTGGTTGAGGGTTCAATGAGGACCATGCACAAGCAGAGCGGATGCACAACAGCTGTGATTTTCAACGACTGAGCCACACCCTGTGACCGCTGACGAACAAAAACAAGTTGGGCATTTCAATACCGATTCTACAAAGTTCAATAAAGCGGTTTCAAAGCTTGTATTTTAATAGATTGCATGTCAATCGGAGGGGTATCAAATATACTTTAAATTAACTTTGGCAGATTTGTGAGATGCGTGTGCACAATGGGATGGCCAAACAGCCGCATGCCAGCCAAGCCTGTCCCCCGAACTCCCACAGAGTGCCGGTCGTGGGGAAACCACAGCATAACACTGAATCGCCTATTAAACGCAAATAAAAGATCAACAGCCTTTTTACAGAGTTTTCAATTCGACGCCGACTTCCGAGGACCAACAGGGCTGAGCGACAATCACACGCGAGTGTTATGGGATACATTATCTGTGATCTCCATCACGATCAATCTCTCCGCGACGCTTTATTTTTTCTGCCTCAAACCCAACGTCTGTAGCCTGCCTCTCACTCGGGGGCAGGTTGGCTTGGCAGTGGGGCCTTCGTCCTCTCTGTATTGTCCCCCTAATTCCCATCTATAATTTACCAACTTCTCAGTGGCAGCACGGATTAGTTGGCGGGTTGAGAAAGGGAGGTCATCTGTGGCTGAATACATACATCCAGTGGTCAGCAGCGAGTGTACAAATTATAGTAAATGACTAAAGCACCATTTAGGTAAAATATCATTGTGAAAATCAGGAACAGAAAATTGATAACAAATTTAAGACAAAAATGGCAGTGTTAGCCAAGAGGCTAATAATTGAGAAAATATTTGCAGTGTACATTTAATGTTTTGCATCCCAGATCTCTTTTGCAAAAAATACTTTCGCCTCAAAACTATTTTGATTCATATAGCATAAAAAGAAAACCACATCTCAAAACGATATACAAGAGATTCAGACATGGACATCTTGGGAAAAGTACCAATATTTATGTCAAAACATTAAGAGGCAGTCATCGGCACGAGATAATAATAAGTGCTTGAGCCTGGAATTCACAGGGTCGGGGAACTTACATTTTAAAAAATAGGTGGAAAATATAGGTTCAGGGAGCATGGATGGCTAGGGAAGGGAGCTCAAGACTACGAGGGCTCCCACACGGTTATGATTGCATGGATGTATGTAATAAGGGAAGTGACTACGAGCGTGACATCGGTGATGTATTGAAAACACCTTACCCATCCTCGGTCTCACTAACGATGTCACAAATCTCCATGTTAAGGGTCCAGTCTTCTCCTGGCAGGGCCCCATCAGTGGCCCGCTCTGTGATTACACGAACACCAAGAGAGCACTTACAAAGTTAATTCGGTTACTGAACACAATTGATTTTCTCAGTGCAACACATGACGCACACATTTACACAATACCAAGTCTGCCACACATCGAACGTGGCCAAAGCATTTAGTTTAATTGACTTTCGATGGATTAACGTTTAATCCATGAGCCAAGGCTGATCCAGTTAATCAGTAAATGCAAAGATCAAAAAACTTGGAAACCAATTTTTTTTTTATCTCACTCACTGCAAGTGCCATCTGTTTACAAACAATGTACGGTGATGTACACAGCACAATGTGTACAATATCCTTTGCAAGGCCAACCCATTCACATTAAGAAATGGGGGACACTTGGCTTAAAATGCATTATGGCAATGGGCGGGCATAACATATGGCGTTTAGTCCGGCTGTATTCATGTGTAAATGGGGCAAGGCAGTGACAGGACAGGCAATGA
>NW_026891801.1:0-18564 GCF_015708825.2 Lethenteron reissneri
TCGGACGGGATTTCGTACGGGATTTCTTAGGGATTTCGTACGGGATTTCGATTTTGTACGGGATTTCGGACTGGATTTCGTACAGGATTTCGTACGGGATTTCGGACTGGTTTTTGGACGGAATTTCGGACGGGATTTAGATATCGGACGGGATTTAGATTTCGGAAGGGATTTCGTATGGGATTTCGTACGGGATTTCGATTTCATATGGGATTTCGTAGGGATTTCAAACGGGATTTCGATTTCATACGGGATTTCGATTTCGTACGGGATTTCGTACGGGATTACGTTTTTGTGCGGGATTTCGGACTGGATTTCGTACAGGATTTCGTACGGGATTTCGGAAGGGATTTCGGACTGGTTTTTGAACGGGATTTCGGACGGGATTTAGATATCGGACGGGATTTCGATTTCGGAAGGGATTTCGTATGGGATTTCGTACAGGATTTCGATTTCATACGGGATTTTGTACGGGATTTCAAACGGGATTTTGATTTCATACGGGATTTCGATTTCGTACGGGATTTCATACGGGATTACGATTTTGTACGGGATTTCGGACTGGATTTCGTACAAGATTTCGTACGGGATTTCGGAAGGTATTTCAAACTGGTTTTGGACGGGATTTCGGACTTGATTTAGATTTTGGACGGGATTTAGATTTCGGAAGGGATTTCGTATGGGATTTCGTACGGGATTTCGATTTCGTACGGGATTTCGTACGGGATTTCGTACAGGATTTCGATTTCATACGGGATTTCGATTTCGTACGGGATTTCATACAGGATTTCGTACGGATGTCGTATGGGATTATTGACGGGATTTCGGACGGGATTTCGGACGAGATTTCGGATGGGATTTCGGACTGGATTTCGTACAGGATTTCGTACGGGATTTCGTACAGGATTTTGGACGGGATTTCGGACGGGATTTCGGACGGGATTCGGATGAGATTTCGGACTGGATTTCGTACAGGATTTTGTATGGGATTTCGTACGGGATTATCGGACTGGATTTCGGACGGGGATTTCGGACGGGATTTCGTATGGATATGGGATTTCGTACGGATTTCGTACGGGATTTCGTACAGGATTTCGGATGGGATTTCGGAGGGATTTCGTACGGATTTCTTACGGAATTTCGTACTGGATTTCGTACGGGATTTCGGACGGGATTTCGGACGGGATTTCGGACGGGATTTCGAACGGGATTTCGGACGTGGATTTTCGATTTCGGACGGGATTTCGTACGGGATTTCGATTTCGTACAGGATTTCGAACGGGATTTCGATTTCGTACGGGATTTCGTACGGGATTTCTATTTCGTACGGGATTGTCGAACGGGATTTTGTAAGAGATTTCGATTTCGTACAGGATTTTCGGACGGGGATTTCGATTTTCAGACGGGATTTCGTACGGGATTTCGTATGGGATTCAATTTTTCTACGGGATTTCGTACGGCATTTCGATTTCGTACGGGATTTTTGTAAGGGATTTTCTATTTTGTAAGGGAATTTCTGACGGGGATTTCCGACGGGATTTCGATTTCCTCCGGGATTTCGGACGGGATTTCGATTTCAGACGGGATTTTCGTACGGGATTTCGTATGGGATTTCGATTTTTCTACGGGATTTCGTACGGGATTTCGATTTCGTACGGGATTTTGTAAGGGATTTCTATTTTGTACGGGATTTCTGACGGGATTTCCGACGGGGATTTCGATTTCCTCCGGGATTTCGTACGGGATTTCGATTTTGTATTGGATTTCGTACGGGATTTTCTATGGGATTTCGTTACAGGATTTCATACGGGATTTCGGATGGGATTTCGGACAGGATTTCAGACGGGATTTCGACGGGATTTCGGACGGGATTTCGTACGGGATTTCGGACGGGATTTCAGGCGGGATTTCGGACGGGATTTTGTATGGGATTTCGTACGGGATTTCGTACGGGATTTCGTACGGGATTTCGGACGGGATTTCGGATGGGATTTCGTACGGGATTTCTTACGGGATTTCGTACTGGATTTCGTACGGGATTTCGGACTGGATTTTCGGACGCGATTTCGTACGGGATTTCGTACAGGATTTGTACGGGATTTCGGAAGGGGATTTCGGAACTGGTTTTTGGACGGGATTTCGGACGTGATTTAGATTTTGGACGGGATTTAGATTTCGGAAGGGATTTCTTTTGGGATTTTCGTACGGGATTTCGATTTCGTACGGGATTTCGTACGGGATTTCGTACGGGATTTCGATTTCATACGGGATTTCGATTTCGTACGGGATTTCGTACAGGATTTCGTACGGGATGTCGTACGGGATTTTGGACGGGATTTCGGACGGGATTTCGGACGGGATTTCGGATGGGATTTCGGACTGGATTTCGTACAGGATTTCGTACGGGATTTCGTACAGAATTTTGGACGGGATTTCGGACGGGATTCGGACTGGATTTCGACGGGATGTCGTACAGGATTTTGGACGGGATTTCGGACGGGATTTCGGACGGGATTTTGTATCGGATTTCGTACGGGATTTCGGACGGGATTTCGTACGGGATTTCGGAAGGGATTTCAGACGGGATTTCGGACGGGATTTCGTATGGGATTTCGTACGGGATTTCGTACGGGATTTCGTACAGGATTTCAGACGGGATTTCGGACGGGATTTCGTACGGGATTTCGTACGGGATATCGTACGGGATTTCGATTTTGTACGGGATTTCGGACTGGATTTCGTACAGGATTTCGTACGGGATTTCGTACAGAATTTTGGACGGGATTTCGGACGGGATTTCGGACTGGATTTCGTACAGGATTTCGTACGGGATGTCGTACAGGATTTTGGACGGGATTTCGGACGGGATTTCGTACAGGATTTCGTACGGGATGTCGTACAGGGTTTTGGACGGGATTTCGGACGGGATTTCGGACGGGATTTCGGATGAGATTTCGGACTGGATTTCGTACAGGATTTTGTATGGGATTTCGTACGGGATTTCGGACTGGATTTCGGACGGGATTTCGGACGGGATTTAGTACGGTATTTCAGACGGGATTTCAGACGGGATTTCGGACGGGATTTCGTATAGGATTTCATACGGGATTTCGTACGGGATTTCGTACAGGATTTCAGACGGGATTTCGGACGGGATTTCGTACGGGATTTCTTACGGGATTTCGTACGGGATTTCGATTTTGTACGGGATTTCGGACTGGATTTCGTACAGGATTTCGTACGGGATTTCGGACTGGTTTTTGGACGGAATTTCGGACGGGATTTAGATATCGGACGGGATTTAGATTTCGGAAGGGATTTCGTATGGGATTTCGTACGGGATTTCGATTTCATATGGGATTTCGTACGGGATTTCAAACGGGATTTCGATTTCATACGGGATTTCGATTTCGTACGGGATTTCGTACGGGGTTACGTTTTTGTGCGGGATTTCGGACTGGATTTCGTACAGGATTTCGTATGGGATTTCGGAAGGTATTTCGGACTGGTTTTTGGACGGGATTTCGAACTTGATTTAGATTTTGGACGGATTTAGATTTGGAAGGGATTTCATATGGGATTTCGTACGGGATTTCGATTTCGTACGGGATTTCGTACGGGATTTCGTACGGGATTTCGATTTCATACGGGATTTCGATTTCGTACGGGATTTCATACAGGATTTCGTACGGGATGTCGTATGGGATTTTGGACGGGATTTCGGACGGGATTTCGGACGAGATTTCGGATGGGATTTCGGACTGGATTTCGTACAGGATTTCGTACGGGATTTCGTACAGGATTTTGGACGGGATTTCGGATGAGATTTCGGACTGGATTTCGTACAGGATTTTGTATGGGATTTCGTACGGGATTTCGGACTGGATTTCGGACGGGATTTCGGACGGGATTTCGTATGGGATTTCGTACGGGATTTCGTACGGGATTTCGTACAGGATTTCGGATGGGATTTCGGACGGGATTTCGTACGGGATTTCTTACGGGATTTCGTACTGGATTTCGTACGGGATTTCGGACGGGATTTCGGACGGGATTTCGGACGGGATTTCGAACGGGGATTTCGGACGGGATTTCGATTTCGGACGGGATTTCGTACGGGATTTCGATTTCGTACAGGATTTCGAACGGGATTTCGATTTCGTACGGGATTTCGTACGGGATTTCTATTTCGTACGGATGTCGAACGGGATTTTGTAAGAGATTTCGATTTCGTACAGGATTTCGGACGGGATTTCGATTTCAGACGGGATTTCGTACGGGATTTCGTATGGGATTTCAATTTTCTACGGGATTTCGTACGGGATTTCGATTTTCGTACGGGATTTTGTAAGGGATTTCTATTTTGTACGGGATTTCTGACGGGATTTCCGACGGGATTTCGATTTCCTCCGGGGATTTCGGACGGGATTTCGATTTCAGACGGGATTTCGTACGGGATTTCGTATGGGATTTCGATTTTCTACGGGATTTCGTACGGGATTTCGATTTCGTACGGGATTTTGTAAGGGATTT
The DNA here is from genome assembly GCF_015708825.2 of Lethenteron reissneri. NCBI lineage: Eukaryota > Metazoa > Chordata > Hyperoartia > Petromyzontiformes > Petromyzontidae > Lethenteron > Lethenteron reissneri. The sequence goes on from NW_026891801.1 coordinate 4,534, forward strand.
CTATTTTTGTACGGGATTTCTGACGGGATTTCCGACGGGATTTCGATTTCCTCCGGGATTTCGGACGGGGATTTCGATTTCAGACGGGATTTCGTACGGGATTTCGTATGGGATTTCGATTTTCTACGGGATTTCGTACGGGATTTCGATTTCGTACGGGATTTTGTAAGGGATTTCTATTTTGTACGGGATTTCTGACGGGATTTCCGACGGGATTTCGATTTCCTCCGGGATTTCGTACGGGATTTCGATTTTGTACGGGATTTCGGACTGGATTTCGTACAGGATTTCGTACGGGATTTCGGACTGGTTTTTGGACGGAATTTCGGACGGGATTTAGATATCGGACGGGATTTAGATTTCGGAAGGGATTTCGTATGGGATTTCGTACGGGATTTCGATTTCATATGGGATTTCGTACGGGATTTCAACGGGATTTCGGTTTCATACGGGATTTCGATTTCGTACGGGATTTCGTACGGGATTACGTTTTTGTGCGGGATTTCGGACTGGATTTCGTACAGGATTTCGTACGGGATTTCGGAAGGGATTTCGGACTGGTTTTTGAACGGGATTTCGGACGGGATTTAGATATCGGACGGGATTTCGATTTCGGAAGGGATTTCGTATGGGATTTCGTACAGGATTTCGATTTCATACGGGATTTTGTACGGGATTTCAAACGGGATTTTGATTTCATACGGGATTTCGATTTCGTACGGGATTTCATACGGGATTACGATTTTGTACGGGATTTCGGACTGGATTTCGTACAAGATTTCGTACGGGATTTCGGAAGGTATTTCAAACTGGTTTTGGACGGGATTTCGGACTTGATTTAGATTTTGGACGGGATTTAGATTTCGGAAGGGATTTCGTATGGGATTTCGTACGGGATTTCGATTTCGTACGGGATTTCGTACGGGATTTCGTACGGGATTTCGATTTCATACGGGATTTCGATTTCGTACGGGATTTCATACAGGATTTCGTACGGGATGTCGTATGGGATTTTTGACGGGATTTCGGACGGGATTTCGGACGAGATTTCGGATGGGATTTCGGACTGGATTTCGTACAGGATTTCGTACGGGATTTCGTACAGGATTTGGACGGGATTTCGGACGGGATTTCGGACGGGATTTCGGATGAGATTTCGGACTGGATTTCGTACAGGATTTTGTATGGGATTTCGTACGGGATTTCGGACTGGATTTCGGACGGGATTTCGGACGGGATTTCGTATGGGATTTCGTACGGGATTTCGTACAGGATTTCGGATGGGATTTCGGACGGGATTTCGTACGGGATTTCTTACGGGATTTCGTACTGGATTTCGTACGGGATTTCGGACGGGATTTCGGACGGGATTTCGGACGGGATTTCGAACGGGATTTCGGACGGGATTTCGATTTCGGACGGGATTTCGTACGGGATTTCGATTTCGTACAGGATTTCGAACGGGATTTCGATTTCGTACGGGATTTCGTACGGGATTTCTATTTCGTACGGGATGTCGAACGGGATTTTGTAAGAGATTTCGATTTCGTACAGGATTTCGGACGGGATTTCGATTTCAGACGGGATTTCGTACGGGATTTCGTATGGGATTTCAATTTTCTACGGGATTTCGTACGGGATTTCGATTTCGTACGGGATTTTGTAAGGGATTTCTATTTTGTACGGGATTTCTGACGGGATTTCCGACGGGATTTCGATTTCCTCCGGGATTTCGGACGGGATTTCGATTTCAGACGGGATTTCGTACGGGATTTCGTATGGGATTTCGATTTTCTACGGGATTTCGTACGGGATTTCGATTTCGTACGGGATTTTGTAAGGGATTTCTATTTTGTACGGGATTTCTGACGGGATTTCCGACGGGATTTCGATTTCCTCCGGGATTTCGTACGGGATTTCGATTTTGTATGGGATTTCGTACGGGATTTTCTATGGGATTTCGTACAGGATTTCATACGGGATTTCGGATGGGATTTCGGACAGGATTTCAGACGGGATTTCGGACGGGATTTCGGACGGGATTTCGTACGGGATTTCGGACGGGATTTCAGGCGGGATTTCGGACGGGATTTTGTATGGGATTTCGTACGGGATTTCGTACGGGATTTCGTACGGGATTTCGGACGGGATTTCGGATGGGATTTCGTACGGGATTTCTTACGGGATTTCGTACTGGATTTCGTACGGGATTTCGGACTGGATTTCGGACGCGATTTCGTACGGGATTTCGTACAGGATTTCGTACGGGATTTCGGAAGGGATTTCGGACTGGTTTTTGGACGGGATTTCGGACGTGATTTAGATTTTGGACGGGATTTAGATTTCGGAAGGGATTTCTTTTGGGATTTCGTACGGGATTTCGATTTCGTACGGGATTTCGTACGGGATTTCGTACGGGATTTCGATTTCATACGGGATTTCGATTTCGTACGGGATTTCGTACAGGATTTCGTACGGGATGTCGTACGGGATTTTGGACGGGATTTCGGACGGGATTTCGGACGGGATTTCGGATGGGATTTCGGACTGGATTTCGTACAGGATTTCGTACGGGATTTCGTACAGAATTTTGGACGGGATTTCGGACGGGATTTCGGACTGGATTTCGTACGGGATGTCGTACAGGATTTTGGACGGGATTTCGGACGGGATTTCGGACGGGATTTTGTATCGGATTTCGTACGGGATTTCGGACGGGATTTCGTACGGGATTTCGGAAGGGATTTCAGACGGGATTTCGGACGGGATTTCGTATGGGATTTCGTACGGGATTTCGTACGGGATTTCGTACAGGATTTCAGACGGGATTTCGGACGGGATTTCGTACGGGATTTCGTACGGGATATCGTACGGGATTTCGATTTTGTACGGGATTTCGGACTGGATTTCGTACAGGATTTCGTACGGGATTTCGTACAGAATTTTGGACGGGATTTCGGACGGGATTTCGGACTGGATTTCGTACAGGATTTCGTACGGGATGTCGTACAGGATTTTGGACGGGATTTCGGACGGGATTTCGTACAGGATTTCGTACGGGATGTCGTACAGGGTTTTGGACGGGATTTCGGACGGGATTTCGGACGGGATTTCGGATGAGATTTCGGACTGGATTTCGTACAGGATTTTGTATGGGATTTCGTACGGGATTTCGGACTGGATTTCGGACGGGATTTCGGACGGGATTTAGTACGGTATTTCAGACGGGATTTCAGACGGGATTTCGGACGGGATTTCGTATAGGATTTCATACGGGATTTCGTACGGGATTTCGTACAGGATTTCAGACGGGATTTCGGACGGGATTTCGTACGGGATTTCTTACGGGATTTCGTACGGGATTTCGATTTTGTACGGGATTTCGGACTGGATTTCGTACAGGATTTCGTACGGGATTTCGGACTGGTTTTTGGACGGAATTTCGGACGGGATTTAGATATCGGACGGGATTTAGATTTCGGAAGGGATTTCGTATGGGATTTCGTACGGGATTTCGATTTCATATGGGATTTCGTACGGTATTTCAAACGGGATTTCGATTTCATACGGGATTTCGATTTCGTACGGGATTTCGTACGGGGTTACGTTTTTGTGCGGGATTTCGGACTGGATTTCGTACAGGATTTCGTATGGGATTTCGGAAGGGATTTCGGACTGGTTTTTGAACGGGATTTCGGACGGGATTTAGATATCGGACGGGATTTCGATTTCGGAAGGGATTTCGTATGGGATTTCGTACAGGATTTCGATTTCATACGGGATTTTGTACGGGATTTCAAACGGGATTTTGATTTCATACGGGATTTCGATTTCGTACGGGATTTCATACGGGATTACGATTTTGTACGGGATTTCGGACTGGATTTCGTACAAGATTTCGTATGGGATTTCGGAAGGTATTTCGGACTGGTTTTTGGACGGGATTTCGGACTTGATTTAGATTTTGGACGGGATTTAGATTTTGGAAGGGATTTCGTATGGGATTTCGTACGGGATTTCGATTTCGTACGGGATTTCGTACGGGATTTCGTACGGGATTTCGATTTCATACGGGATTTCGATTTCGTACGGGATTTCATACAGGATTTCGTACGGGATGTCGTATGGGATTTTGGACGGGATTTCGGACGGGATTTCGGACGAGATTTCGGATGGGATTTCGGACTGGATTTCGTACAGGATTTCGTACGGGATTTCGTACAGGATTTTGGACGGGATTTCGGATGAGATTTCGGACTGGATTTCGTACAGGATTTTGTATGGGATTTCGTACGGGATTTCGGACTGGATTTCGGACGGGATTTCGGACGGGATTTCGTATGGGATTTCGTACGGGATTTCGTACGGGATTTCGTACAGGATTTCGGATGGGATTTCGGACGGGATTTCGTACGGGATTTCTTACGGGATTTCGTACTGGATTTCGTACGGGATTTCGGACGGGATTTCGGACGGGATTTCGGACGGGATTTCGAACGGGATTTCGGACGGGATTTCGATTTCGGACGGGATTTCGTACGGGATTTCGATTTCGTACAGGATTTCGAACGGGATTTCGATTTCGTACGGGATTTCGTACGGGATTTCTATTTCGTACGGGATGTCGAACGGGATTTTGTAAGAGATTTCGATTTCGTACAGGATTTCGGACGGGATTTCGATTTCAGACGGGATTTCGTACGGGATTTCGTATGGGATTTCAATTTTCTACGGGATTTCGTACGGGATTTCGATTTCGTACGGGATTTTGTAAGGGATTTCTATTTTGTACGGGATTTCTGACGGGATTTCCGACGGGATTTCGATTTCCTCCGGGATTTCGGACGGGATTTCGATTTCAGACGGGATTTCGTACGGGATTTCGTATGGGATTTCGATTTTCTACGGGATTTCGTACGGGATTTCGATTTCGTACGGGATTTTGTAAGGGATTTCTATTTTGTACGGGATTTCTGACGGGATTTCCGACGGGATTTCGATTTCCTCCGGGATTTCGTACGGGATTTCGATTTTGTACGGGATTTCGTACGGGATTTTGTATGGGATTTCGTACAGGATTTCATACGGGATTTCGGATGGGATTTCGGACAGGATTTCAGACGGGATTTCGGACGGGATTTCGGACGGGATTTCGTACGGGATTTCGGACGGGATTTCAGGCGGGATTTCGGACGGGATTTCGTATGGGATTTCGTACGGGATTTCGTACGGGATTTCGTACGGGATTTCGGACGGGATTTCGGACGGGATTTCGTACGGGATTTCTTACGGGATTTCGTACTGGATTTCGTACGGGATTTCGGACTGGATTTCGGACGCGATTTCGTACGGGATTTCGTACAGGATTTCGTACGGGATTTCGGAAGGGATTTCGGACTGGTTTTTGGACGGGATTTCGGACGTGATTTAGATTTTGGACGGGATTTAGATTTCGGAAGGGATTTCTTTTGGGATTTCGTACGGGATTTCGATTTCGTACGGGATTTCGTACGGGATTTCGTACGGGATTTCGATTTCATACAGGATTTCGATTTCGTACGGGATTTCGTACAGGATTTCGTACGGGATGTCGTACGGGATTTTGGACGGGATTTCGGACGGGATTTCGGACGGGATTTCGGATGGGATTTCGGACTGGATTTCGTACAGGATTTCGTACGGGATTTCGTACAGAATTTTGGACGGGATTTCGGACGGGATTTCGGACTGGATTTCGTACGGGATGTCGTACAGGATTTTGGACGGGATTTCGGACGGGATTTCGGACGGGATTTTGTATCGGATTTCGTACGGGATTTCGGACTGGATTTCGGACGGGATTTCGGACGGGATTTCGTACGGGATTTCGGAAGGGATTTCGGAAGGTATTTCGGACTGGTTTTTGGACGGGATTTCGGACGGGATTTCGTACGGGATTTCGTACAGGATTTCAGACGGGATTTCGGACGGGATTTCGTACGGGATTTCGTACGGGATTTCGATTTTGTACGGGATTTCGGACTGGATTTCGTACAGGATTTCGGAAGGTATTTCAGACTGGTTTTTGGACGGGATTTCGGACTTGATTTAGATTTGGACGGGATTTAGATTTCGGAAGGGATTTCGTATGGGATTTCGTACGGGATTTCGATTTCGTACGGGATTTCGTACGGGATTTCGTACGGGATTTCGATTTCATACGGGATTTCGATTTCGTACGGGATTTCATACAGGATTTCGTACGGGATGTCGTATGGGATTTTGGACGGGATTTCGGACGGGATTTCGGACGAGATTTCGGATGGGATTTCGGACTGGATTTCGTACAGGATTTCGTAAGGGATTTCGTACAGGATTTTGGACGGGATTTCGGACGGGATTTCGGACGGGATTTCGGATGAGATTTCGGACTGGATTTCGTACAGGATTTTGTATGGGATTTCGTACGGGATTTCGGACTGGATTTCGGACGGGATTTCGGACGGGATTTCGTATGGGATTTCGTACGGGATTTCGTACGGGATTTTGTACAGGATTTCGGATGGGATTTCGGACGGGATTTCGTACGGGATTTCTTACGGGATTTCGTACTGGATTTCGTACGGGATTTTGGACGGGATTTCGGACGGGATTTCGTAGGGGATTTCTTACGGGATTTCGTACTGGATTTCGTACGGGATTTCGGACTGGATTTCGGACGCAATTTCGTACGGGATTTCGTACAGGATTTCGTACGGGATTTCGGAAGGGATTTCGGACTGGTTTTTGGACGGGATTTCGGACGTGATTTAGATTTTGGACGGGATTTAGATTTCGGAAGGGATTTCTTTTGGGATTTCGTACGGGATTTCGATTTCGTACGGGATTTCGTACGGGATTTCGTACGGAATTTCGATTTCATACGGGATTTCGATTTCGTACGGGATTTCGTACAGGATTTCGTACGGGATGTCGTACGGGATTTTGGACGGGATTTCGGACGGGATTTCGGACGGGATTTCGGATGGGATTTCGGACTGGATTTCGTACAGGATTTCGTACGGGATTTCGTACAGAATTTTGGACGGGATTTCGGACGGGATTTCGGACTGGATTTTGTACGGGATGTCGTACAGGATTTTGGACGGGATTTCGGACGGGATTTCGGACGGGATTTTGTATCGGATTTCGTACGGGATTTCGGACTGGATTTCGGACGGGATTTCGGACGGGATTCGTACGGGATTTCGGAAGGGATTTCAGACGGGATTTCGGACGGGATTTCGTATGGGATTTCGTACGGGATTTCGTACGGGATTTCGTACAGGATTTCAGACGGGATTTCGGACGGGATTTTGTACGGGATTTCGTACGGGATTTCGTACGGGATTTCGATTTTGTACGGGATTTCGGACTGGATTCGTACAGGATTTCGGAAGGTATTTCGGACTGGTTTTTGGACGGGATTTCGGACTTGATTTAGATTTGGACGGGATTTAGATTTCGGAAGGGATTTCGTATGGGATTTCGTACGGGATTTCGATTTCGTACGGGATTTCGTACGGGATTTCGTACGGGATTTCGATTTCATACGGGATTTCGATTTCGTACGGATTTCATACAGGATTTCGTACGGGATGTCGTATGGGATTTTGGACGGGATTTCGGACGAGATTTCGGACGAGATTTCGGATGGGATTTCGGACTGATTTCGTACAGGATTTCGTACGGGATTTCGTACAGGATTTTGGACGGGATTTCGGACGGATTTCGGACGGGATTTCGGATGAGATTTCGGACTGGATTTCGTACAGGATTTTGTATGGGATTTCGTACGGGATTTCGGACTGGGATTTCGGACGGGATTTCGGACGGGATTTCGTATGGGATTTCGTACGGGATTTCGTACGGATTTCATACAGGATTTCGGATGGGGATTTCGGACGGGAGTTAGTACGGGATTTCTTACGGGATTTCGTACTGGATTTCGTACGGGATTTTGGACGGGATTTCGGACGGGATTTCGGACGGAATTTCGAACGGGATTTCGGACGGGATTTCGATTTCGGACGGGATTTCGTACGGGATTTCGATTTTCGTACAGGATTTCGAACGGGATTTCGATTTCGTACGGGATTTCGTACGGGATTTCTATTTTCGTACGGGATGTCGAACGGGATTTTGTAAGAGATTTCGATTTCGTACAGGATTTCGGACGGGATTTCGATTTCAGACGGGATTTCGTACGGGATTTCGTATGGGATTTCGATTTTCTACGGGATTTCGTACGGGATTTCGATTTCGTACGGGATTTTTGTAAGGGATTTCTATTTTGTACGGGATTTCTGACGGGATTTCCGATGGGATTTCGATTTCCTCGGGATTTCGGACGGGGATTCGATTTCAGACGGGATTCGTACGGGATTTTCGTATGGGATTTCGATTTTCTACGGGATTTCGTACGGGATTTCGATTTCGTATGGGATTTTGTAAGGGATTTCTATTTTGTACGGGATTTCTGACGGGATTTCCGACGGGATTTCGATTTCCTCCGGGATTTCGTACGGGATTTCGATTTTGAACGGGATTTCGTACGGGATTTTGTATGGGATTTCGTACAGGATTTCATACGGGATTTCGGATGGGATTTCGGACAGGATTTCAGACGGGATTTCGGACGGGATTTCGGACGGGATTTCGTACGGGATTTCGGACGGGATTTCAGGCGGGATTTCGGACGGGATTTCGTATGGGATTTCGTATGGGATTTCGTACGGGATTTCGTACGGGATTTCGGACGGGATTTCGGACGGGATTTCGTACGGGATTTCTTACGGGATTTCGTACTGGATTTCGTACGGGATTTCGTACAGGATTTCGTACGGGATTCGGAAGGGATTTCGGACTGGTTTTGGACGGGATTTCGGACGTGATTTAGATTTTGGACGGGATTTAGATTCGGAAGGGATTCTTTTGGGATTTCGTACGGGATTTCGATTTCATACGGGATTTCGATTTCGTACGGGATTTCGTACAGGATTTCGTACGGGATGTCGTACGGGATTTTGGACGGGATTTCGGACGGGATTTCGGACGGGATTTCGGATGGGATTTCGGACTGGATTTCGTACAGGATTTCGTACGGGATTTCGTACAGAATTTTGGACGGGATTTCGGACGGGATTTCGGACTGGATTTCGTACGGGATGTCGTACAGGATTTTGGACGGGATTTCGGACGGGATTTCGGACGGGATTTTGTATCGGATTTCGTACGGGATTTCGGACTGGATTTCGGACGGATTTCGGACGGGATTTCGTACGGGATTTCGGAAGGGATTTCAGACCGGGATTTCGGACGGGATTTCGTATGGGATTTCGTACGGGATTTCGTACGGGATTTCGTACGGGATTTCGGACGGGATTTCGGACGGGATTTCGTACGGGATTTCTTACGGGATTTCGTACTGGATTTCGTACGGGATTTCGGACTGGATTTCGGACGCGATTTCGTACGGGATTTCGTACAGGATTTCGTACGGGATTTCGGAAGGGATTTCGGACTGGTTTTTGGACGGGATTTCGGACGTGATTTAGATTTTGGACGGATTTAGATTTCGGAAGGGATTTCTTTTGGGATTTCGTACGGGATTTCGATTCATACGGGATTTCGATTTCGTACGGGATTTCGTACAGGATTTCGTACGGGATGTCGTACGGGATTTTGGACGGGATTTCGGACGGGATTTCGGACGGGATTTCGGATGGGATTTCGGACGGATTTCGTAACAGGATTTCGTACGGGATTGCGTACAGAATTTGGACGGGATTTCGGACGGGATTTCGGACTGGATTTCGTACGGGATGTCGTACAGGATTTTGGACGGGATTTCGGACGGGATTTCGGACGGGATTTTTGTATCGGATTTCGTACGGGATTTCGGACTGGATTTCGGACGGGATTTCGGACGGGATTTCGTACGGGATTTCGGAAGGGATTTCAGACGGGATTTCGGACGGGATTTCGTATGGGATTTCGTACAGGATTTCGTACGGGATTTCGTACAGGATTTCAGACGGGATTTCGGACGGGATTTCGTACGGGATTTCGTACGGGATTTCGTACGGGATTTCGATTTTGTACGGGATTCGGACTGGATTTCGTACAGGATTTCGTCCGGGATTTCGGACTGGTTTTTGGAAGGGATTTCGGACGGGATTTAGATATCGGACGGGATTTAGATTTCGGAAGGGATTTCGTATGGGATTTCGTACGGGATTTCGATTTTCATACGGGATTTCGTATGGGATTTCTATTTCGTACGGGATGTCGAACGGGATTTTGTAAGGGATTTCGATTTCGTACAGGATTTCGGACGGGATTTCGATTTCAGACGGGACTTCGTACGGGATTCGTATGGGATTCGATTTCGTACGGGATTTTGTAAGGGATTTCTATTTCGTACTGGATTTCGGACCGGATTTCCGACGGGATTCGATTTCCTCCGGGATTTCGTACGGGATTTTCGATTTCGTATGGGATTTCGTACCGGGATTTTGTATGGGATTTCGTACAGGATTCGTACGGGATTTCGGACGGATTTCGGACAGGATTTCAGACGGGATTTGGACGGGATTTCGGACGGGATTCGGACGGGATTTCGGACGGGATTTTGTACGGGATTTCGATTTCATACGGGATTTCGATTTCGTACGGGATTTCGTACAGGATTTCGTACGGGATGTCGTACGGGATTTGGACGGGATTTCGGACAGGATTTCGGACAGGATTTCAGATGGGATTTCGGACTGGATTTCGTACAGGATTTCGTACGGGATTTCGTACAGAATTTTGGACGGGATTTCAGACGGGATTTCGGACTGGATTTCGTACAGGATTTCGTACGGGATGTCGTACAGGATTTGGACGGGATTTCGGACGGGATTTCGGACGGGATTTCGTACAGGATTTCGTACGGGATGTCGTACAGGATTTTGGACGGGATTTCGGACGGGATTCGGACGGGATTTCGGATGAGATTTCGGACAGGATTTTGTATGGGATTTCGTACGGGATTTCGGACTGGATTTCGGACGGGATTTGGACGGGATTTCGTACGGGATTTCAGACGGGATTCAGACGGGATTTCGGACGGGATTTCGTATAGGATTTCATACGGGATTTCGTACGGGATTTCGTACAGGATTCGGACGGGATTTCGGACGGGATTTCGTACGGGATTTCTTACGGGATTTCGTACTGGATTTCGTACGGGTTTCGGACTGGATTTCGGACGCGATTTCGGACGGGATTTCGGATGGGATTTCGTACGGGATTTCGTACGGGATTTCGTACGGGATTTCGATTTTGTACGGGATTTCGGACTGGATTTCGTACAGGATTTCGTACGGGATTTCGGACTGGTTTTTGGACGGAATTTCGGACGGGATTTAGATATCGGACAGGATTTAGATTTCGGAAGGGATTTCGTATGGGATTTCGTACGGGATTTCGATTTCATATGGGATTTCGTACGGGATTTCAAACGGGATTTCGATTTCATACGGGATTTCGATTTCGTACGGGATTTCGTACGGGATTACGTTTTTGCGCGGGATTTCGGACTGGATTTCGTACAGGATTTTGTACGGGATTTCGGAAGGGATTTCGTACTGGTTTTTGAACGGGATTTCGGACGGGATTTAGATATCGGACGGGATTTAGATTTCGGAAGGGATTTCGTATGGGATTTCGTACAGGATTTCGATTTCATACGGGATTTTGTACGGGATTTCAAACGGGATTTTGATTTCATACGGGATTTCAATTTCGTACGGGATTTCATACGGGATTACGATTTTGTACGGGATTTCGGACTGGATTTCGTACAAGATTTCGTACGGGATTTCGGAAGGTATTTCGGACTGGTTTTTGGACGGGATTTCGGACTTGATTTAGATTTTGGACGGGATTTAGATTTCGGAAGGGATTTCGTATGGGATTTCGTACGGGATTTCGATTTCGTACGGGATTTCGTACGGGATTTCGTACGGGATTTCGATTTCATACGGGATTTCGATTTCGTACGGGATTTCGTACAGGATTTCGTACGGGATGTCGTATGGGATTTTGGACGGGATTTCGGACGGGATTTCGGACGAGATTTCGGATGGGATTTCGGACTGGATTTCGTACAGGATTTTGTACGGGATTTCGTACAGGATTTTGGACGGGATTTCGGACGGGATTTCGGACGGGATTTCGGACGTGATTTAGATTTTGGACGGGATTTCAATTTCGGACGGGATTTCGTACGGGATTTCGATTTCGGACGGGATTTCGTACGGGATTTCGATTTCGGACGCGATTTCGGACGGGATTTCGGATGGGATTTCGTACGGGATTCCGTACGGGATTTCGTACGGGATTTCGATTTCGTATGAAATTTCGATTTCGTCCGGGATATCGTACGGGATTTCGATTTTGTACGGGATTTCGGACTGGATTTCGTACAGGATTTCGTACGGGATTTCGGAAGGGATTTCGGACTGGTTTTTGGACGGGATTTCGGACGGGATTTAGATATCGAACGGGATTTAGATTTCGTACGGGATTTCGATTTCATACAGGATTTCGTACGGGATTTCGGACAGGATTTCGTATGGGATTTCGTACGGGATTTCGATTTCGTACGGGATTTCGTACGGGATTTCGTACGGGATTTCGATTTCATATGGGATTTCGATTTCGTACGGGATTTCGTACAGGATTTCGTACGGGATGTCGTACGGGATTTTGGACGGGATTTCGGACGGGATTTGGGACGGGATTTCGGATGGGATTTCGGACTGGATTTCGTACAGGATTTCGTTCGGGATTTTGTACAGGATTTTGGACGGGATTTCGGATGGGATTTCAGACTGGATTTCGTACAGGATTTTGTATGGGATTTCGTACGGGATTTCGGACTGGATTTTGGACGGGATTTCGAACGGGATTTCGTACGGGATTTCGGACAGGATTTCAGACGGGATTTCGGACGGGATTTCGTATAAGATTTCATACGGGATTTCGTACGGGATTTCGTACAGGATTTCGGACGGGATTCAGACGGGATTTCGTACGGGATTTCTTACGGGATTTCGTACTGGATTTCGTACGGGATTTCGGACGGGATTTCGGACGGGATTTCGGACGGGATTTCGAACGGGATTTCGGATGGGATTTCGTACGGGATTTCGATTTCGTACGGGATTTCGAACGGGATTTCGATTTCGTACGGGATTTCGTACGGGATTTCTATTTCGTACGGGATGTCGAACGGGATTTTGTAAGGGATTTCGATTTCGTACAGGATTTCGGACGGGATTTCGATTTCAGACGGGATTTCGTACGGGATTTCGTATGGGATTTCGATTTCGTACGGGATTTTGTAAGGAATTTTATTTCGTACGGGATTTCTGACGGGATTTCCGACGGGATTTCGATTTCCTCGGGATTTCGTACGGGATTTCGATTTCGTACGGGATTTCGTACGGGATTTTGTATGGGATTTCGTACAGGATTTCGGACGGGATTTCGTACTGGATTTCGTACGGGATTTCGGACGGGATTTCGGACGGGATTTCGGACGGGATTTCGAACGGGATTTCGGACGGGATTTCGTACGGGATTCGATTTCGTACGGGATTTCGAACGGGATTTCGATTTCGTACGGGATTTCGTACGGGATTTCTATTTCGTACGGGATGTCGAACGGGATTTTGTAAGGGATTTCGATTTCGTACAGGATTTCGGACGGGATTTCGATTTCAGACGGGATTTCGTACGGGATTTCGTATGGGATTTCGATTTCGTACGGGATTTTGTAAGGGATTTCTATTTCGTACGGGATTTCTGACGGGATTTCTGACGGGATTTCGATTTCCTCCGGGATTTCGTACGGGATTTCGATTTCGTACGGGATTTCGTACGGGATTTTGTATGGGATTTCGTACAGGATTTCGGACGGGATTTCGGACGGGATTTCGGACAGGATTCAGAGTGATTTCG